>NC_090767.1:18152167-18157167 GCF_036898095.1 Palaemon carinicauda
CCGCTCTGCGAATAAAATATGTGATTTTCGCTCTGAGTTGATTCAGAGATAAATTTGAGCCTGATGTTTCTCCTCTGAATAGTTGACCACCCTTGAAGTCTGAAGTTCTACGAAGATAGACCTTTAGGCATTCTACTGGACATAGAGATGCATCTTCTTTCAGAGGGCAGATTCTCCAGGGACCCCACCTGTTGGTGGGTAACTCATTCTTGGCGAGAAACGTAGGATCCGGAAACAGGTTCAGTTCTCCCCCATCCAGGAACTGAACACGACCTGCCTTTCTCGAGAGGGCTACAATCTCACTAACCCTGGCCCCGGACGCGAGTGCAAATAGGAAAATAACTTTTTGTGTCGAATCCTTTAACGCACACTCCTCATTGCTCAACAGAGAAGCGAAATGAAGAACTTTGTCTAAAGACCATGAAATGGGCTTTGGAGGTGCTGAAGGTCTGAGCCTAGCGCACGCTTTCGGAACTTTATTAAAGATCTCGTTACCGAGGTCGACCTGGAAGGCATATAGGATGGGTCTTGTCAAAGCAGACTTACACGCCGAAATCGTGTTAGCTGTCAACCCTTGACAATGGAGGTGGATGAAGAAAGATAAGAAGAAGTCTGTCGAGATCTCCTGCGGATTCTTCGCCTTGACAAAGGCCACCCATTTTCTCCAAGATGACTCATATTGCCTTCTAGTAGATTTGCACTTATATTCCTCTAGGAAGTCTATGCTGGCTTTCGAAATCCCGAAACGCTTTCTTACCGCTAGGGAGAGAAAATCATGAGCTACAGGGTCCGGGTTTTCTGCAATGAAGCGCAGAGAGTCGACTTCTGGACTCGCTGGGTCAGAACTGGATCTGGTAGCGGTACAAACTTCAACCGTAGTTCCAATGCCAGGGGGAACCACACGCTGTTCGGCCCACTTGTGGGCCACTATTGCCGCTACCCCCCTTGAAGGATCTCAGTTTGTTGAGGACCCTCAACATCAGGTTGTGAGGAGGGAACAGATAAATCCTGGACCATCTGTTCCAGTCAAGGGACATCGGCGATGTCCACTGCTTCCGCTAAGGGGTCCTCGTACGGGGACACGTACAGGGGCAACTTCTTGTTGTCTTTCGTCGCAAAGAGGTCTATCTGCAGTTCTGGGACTTGATTCAGAATGAAGGAGAATGATCCTTCGTCTAAGGACCATTCCGACTCTATCGATGTGAACCTGGATAGAGCGTTCGCTGTCACATTGCGGACTCCTTGAAGGTGAACTGCCGACAGGTACCACTTCTTCTTTTCCGGCAATCGGAAGATGGCCAACATCACCTGGTTGAGAGGTGATGACCTCGATCCTTGTCGATTCAAGCATCTCACAACTACCCTCGCTGACCATCACCAACCTTATGTGGATCGAGTGACGCGGGGAGACTTTCTTTAAGGTAAGGAGCACTGCCATAGCTTCTAGAAAGTTTATGTGAAAGGTCTTGAATAGCTTGGACCAAGTCCCCTGGACTTTTTTCCGATGAGAGTGACCTCCCCATCCCTCCTTCGAGGCGTCTGAGCGAATCGTCACCGACGGGGGAGGTGGCTGAAGAAGAACCGACTTCTTTAGATGTCTGGCTTGGGACCAAGGCCTGAGAAGAGTACGTAGCCGAAGCGGAACTGGTCTTCTCAGATCTCTTCGCGTGTTTGATGCATAACTTCTCCAAACTCCGGTTGCATCCTTTAGCTGTGCTCTTAGCACTGGGTCTGTCACCGAAGCAAACTGGAGAGAGCCCAGTACCCTCTCCTGTTCGCGTCTTGATATCCTTTCGGAATCTAGAAGTCTCTTGACAGAACCCGCTATCTCCTTCCTTTTCTTCGCCGGGATGGAGAAACGGTGTGACATTAGGTCCCAGTGGATTCCCAGCCACTGGAACTTTGGAGATGGAGAAATTCGAGACTTTTTTCTGTTGATCTTGAAGCCTAGATACTCTAGGAACTGGATCACTTGACTGGAAGCTTGCAAGCATTCTGTCTCGGATGCTGCCCACACCAGCCAGTTGTCCAGGTAGGCTACTACCTGAATTCCCTTTAAGCGTAATTGTTTGAGAGCTACATTCGCAAGCTTCGTGAAAATCCTTGGGGCTATATATAGCCCGAATGGCATGGCTCTGAAGGCGTATAGTCTTCGTTGTAGCCTGAACCCTAGATAGGGGGAGAGTCGACGGTTGATTGGAACGTGCCAATAGGCGTCTGACAAGTCTATGGAGAAGGAATATGTCCTTTTGGGCAGTAAGGTCCTTATGTGTTGCAGTGTTAGCATCTTGAATTTGCAATTCACTATGAACTTGTTGAGTGGCGACAAGTCCAGAATGACTCTGAGCTTTTCCGAGTCTTTCTTGGGAACACAAAACAGCCTCCCTTGGAATTTGATGGACTTCACCCTTCGGAACACTTTTTTCTCCAACAGTTCTTGGACGTACTCCTCCCGAACGGGGGTGGAGTGTTTGAAAAACCAAGGGCACGGGGGTGGAGTGCTGTACCAGCTCCAGCCCAGTCCGTTCTTGAGTAGGCTGTGGGCCCAGTGATCGAAGGTCCACCGATCCCGAAAATTCTGAAGTCTCCCTCCTACCGGCATCATCCCACTTGGACTGCCGTCCTGAGGTCTTGCCTCCCTGACCGCGACCACCCCTGAATCCCCTTCCCCGAGGGGCGCCTAGACGAGCCTCTGGCTGCTCCTCTAGGCTTTGCTCGAAAGGAAGTAGACTGCCCTTCGAACATTGGGGTGAATGCCGTGGACTGTGTCGACACGGCCTGGGGTACCCGTTGGAATGTGGTCGGGGTTTGTGCCACCATCTGGGGCACTGAAGGCAATGGCAATTGCAGTTGCTGTTGCTGTCTAAGAGGCTTGGCTGGCCGAGACGGTAGCCTAGTCCTCATAGTCTTCCTCTTTGGTTGAGGACCCTCATCCGGGGAAGACTTTCTTTTGATAGCCAGGCCCCACTTCTGGAGAAGGTTTCTATTCTCCGTGGCGGCCTTATCAACAACTTCTTTGACCAAATCGGTAGCGAAAAGGTCTTTGCCCCAAATGTTGGAGGAGATTAGTTTCCTTGGCTCGTGCCTCACTGTAGCCGAGATGAACACGAACTCCCTACAAGCTCTCCTCGCTCTGACGAAGCTATAAAGATCCTTCGTCACTGTGGCCAGATGAGTTTTGGCCACTACCATGAACATTTCATGGACCTTGGGGTCACTTGCCATCGTCTCAAGAGTAGTCTGAAGAGACATTGAGGCAGCCAGTCTTTCTTTTGTCTCGAGCTCTCTCCGCAAAAGAAAGTCAGACACCTTAGGGAGGTCCTCGCCGAACTGACGTTCGGCAATTTCAGCCTCCAACTTCCCAACTGAGAAGGTAAGATGGACGTCCTTCCAGTCTTAGTGGTCTATAGGCAGGGCCAGCGACAAGGGTTTACACTCCTCCAGGGAGGGGCAAGGCTTGCCGGCCTCGACTGCTTTTAGTACAGCCGCAAACCCTTTCTGTAAAAAGGGGAAGGCTCTAGCAGGAGAGGACACAAAGGAAGGGAGCTTCTTACTCAATGCAGCTACCTTTGAGTTCGTGAAGCCCCTCTCTTTCATCGAGGATGAAAGCAAAGCTTGAGCCTTAGCTTGGTCCATCACAATGACCTCCTCCGGCTCTGTCTCCTCCTTTGAAGCTGGTTCCTTCCTCAACCGGACATAACAGTCCGGATATGACCCCTTGCTGGGCCAGAATTCCACCTCCTCTAGGGGAACTGAACCCAACTTATCCGAGATGACAATCTTTCCAGTCGTCATTGGCATGTGCTCAGCATACCTCCACGGGTTAGCATCTGAGCACAAGGGAAGGTCTTTCACATTGAGCCTTTTCTGGGGCCCATGTGATGCTGCAAGCCTCTGCATCTGCAGTTCCATTGCAGCCGCCTTCTCCTGATTCTCCTTCTGCATTTGTTGGATCATTCCAACAATGGAGGAGAGGGCCTGTCCCCAGCTCTACTGGGAGAGCGGACGATGTTGAGGGAATAGGCTCCGGGATCTGAACCGGAGTAGCCGACACCTCGTCGACCTCTTCCTCTACAATGTCTGGGTCTTGAACTTCATCCTGGGCTCCTGCCAGGAGGTCTTCCTCCAGACGCTCGTCCACGTCAGACATCCTGTCATCCAACTGGATGTCTTGCATAGCGACCGCGACTTCAGCATCCACCTGGATCTGAACTTGGGGGATCTCCTCTTGAGGCTGGGGAATCACTGCATCAGCTGATGCCCTAGGGAAAAGATACGCCCTCACCTTCTCACTTGGAAGATAAGGTCCAGAGGTGTTCTTCTGGAAGCCCCTTATCCAGGTACGAAGCTTCTCCCTTGCTATATCCCTTGATTCCGCCGTCCTAGGGGAATCAAAGGCCTCAGTAATCAGGTTAGTGCACACGGTACATACCTGAGGGTCCCAATACTGGAAATCACCCTTGGAGACAGCGTATGCTGCGTGCCTCCTACAAAAATCCTGTCCGCAGAGGTTCTTACTGCGGACGTTGCAGAAAACACTTCAGCACTTCGCAGGGTCCTCCTGTAAAGAGAAGAAATTTCCATGAGTATCAAGTGAACTACGTATCACTGGATATGCACAGTTTAGCATAACAAATCAGAAAGGAAAGACACACACTTGTGTTTCCTTCACAACCAATTGTTGCAGCCTTCCAGATAATAAAATCGTATGGTTAATCTCTTCTAGAATAACCAATGAAAAGTTTCCAGAGGAAACAGGTGTAGCTCATACCTAAGCAATGATTTTATAATCCCGGATAATAGACAAGAAAGAACTCACTTTATTATCTGTGAGGCAACATCAAAGGGCTGTGCAAGACAACACAAAAGTGTTAGAACACACAGTGCTGTACCAAAACTTATACTATAGTTTTCTTCCTACAGTATATGTTATACTGAAGAATACTGGTACAGTATAGAAGGTTATGTACGGCCGGCACACACCATAACTAGCTTTAAAG
>NC_090767.1:18164667-18169667 GCF_036898095.1 Palaemon carinicauda
AAGTCTGTCGAGATCTCCTGCGGATTCTTCGCCTTAACAAAGGCCACCCATTTTCTCCAATATGACTCATATTGCCTTCTAGTAGATTTGCACTTATATTCCTCTAGGAAGTCTATGCTGGCTTTCGAAATCCCGAAACGCTTTCTTACCGCTAGGGAGAGAAAATCATGAGCTACAGGGTCCGGGTTTTCTGCAATGAAGCGCAGACAGTCGACTTCTGGACTCGCTGGGTCAGAACTGGTTCTGGTAGCGGTACAAACTTCAACCGTAGTTCCAATGCCAGGGGGAACCACACGCTGTTCGGCCACTTGTGGGCCACTATTGCCGCTACCCCCTTGAAGGATCTCAGTTTGTTGAGGACCCTCAACAGAAGGTTGTGAGGAGGGAACAGATAAATCCTGGACCATCTGTTCCAGTCAAGGGATATCGCGTCCACTGCTTCCGCTAAGGGGTCCTCGTACGGGGACACGTACAGGGGCAACTTCTTGTTGTCTTTCGTCGCAAAGAGGTCTATCTGCAGTTCTGGGACTGCAGTGTGACCTGGATAGAGCGTCCGCTGTCACATTGCGGACTCCTTGAAGGTGAACTGCCGACAGGTACCCACTTCTTCTTTTCCGCAAATCGGAAGAAGGCCAACATCACCTGGTTGAGAGGTGGTGACCTCGATCCTTGTCGATTCAAGCATCTCACAACTACCTCGCTGTCCATCACCAACCTTATGTAGATCGAGTGACGCGGGGAGAATTTTTTTAAGGTAAGGAGCATTGCCATAGCTTCTAGAAAGTTTATGTGAAAGGTCTTGAATAGCTTGGACCAAGTCCCCTGGACTTTTTTCCGATGAGAGTGACCTCCCCATCCCTCCTTCGAGGCGTCTGAGTGAATCGTCACCGTCGGAGGAGGTGGCTGAAGAAGAACCGACTTCTTTAGATGTCTGGCTTGGGACCAAGGCCTGAGAAGAGTACGTAGCCGAAGCGGAACTGGTCTTCTCAGATCTCTTCGCGTGTTTGATGCATAACTTCTCCAAACTCCGGTTGCATCCTTTAGCTGTGCTCTTAGCACTGGGTCTGTCACCGAAGCAAACTGGAGAGAGCCCAGTACCCTCTCCTGTTCGCGTCTTGATATCCTTTCGGAATCTAGAAGTCTCTTGACAGAACCAGCTATCTCCTTCCTTTTCTTCGCCAGGATGGAGAAACGGTGTGACATTAGGTCCCAGTGGATTCCCAGCCACTGGAACCTTTGAGATGGAGAAAATCGAGACTTTTTTCTGTTGATCTTGAAGCCTAGATATTCTAGGAACTGGATCACTTGACTGGAAACTTGCAAGCATTCTGTCTTGGATGCTGCTCACACCAGCCAGTCGTCCAGGTAGGCTACTACCTGAATTCCCTTTAGGCGTAATTGTTTGAGAGGTATGCTCGCAAGCTTCGTAAAAATCCTTGGGGCTATATTTAGCCCGAATGGCATGGCTCTGAAGGCGTATAGTCTTCGTTGTAGCTTGAACCCTAGGTAGGGGGAGAGTCGACGGTTGATTGGAACGGGCCAATAGGCGTCTGACAAGTCTATGGAGACGGAATATGCCCTCTTGGGCAGTAAGGTCCTTATGTGTTGCAGTGTTAGCATCTTGAATTTGCAATTCACTATGAACTTTTGAGTGGCGACAAGTCCAGAATGACTCTGAGCTTTTCCGAGTCTTTCTTGGTAACACAAAACAGCCTCCCTTGGAATTTGATGGACTTCACCCTTCGGATCACTTTTTTCTCCAACAGTTCTTGAACGTACTCCTCCAGAAAAGGGGTGGAGTGTTGGAAAAACCGAGGGCACGGGGGTGGAGTGCTGTACCAGCTCCAGCCCAGTCCGTTCTTAAGTAGGCTGTGGGCCCAGGGATCGAAGGTCCACCGATCCCGAAAATTCTGAAGTCTCCCTCCTACCGGCATCATCTCACTTGGACTGCCGTCCTGAGGTCTTGCCTCCCGACCGCGACCACCCCTGAATCCCCTTCCACTTGAGGGGCGCCTAGACGAGCCTCTGGCTGCTCCTCTAGGCTTTGCTTGAAAGGAAGTAGACTGCCCTTCGAACGTTGGGGTGAATGCCGTGGACTGTGTCAACACGGCCTGGGGTACCCACTGGAATGTGGTCGGGGTTTGTGCCACCATCTGGGGCACTGAAGGCAATGGCAATTGCAGTTGCTGTTGCTGTCTAAGAGGCTTGGCTGGCCGAGACGGTAGCCTAGTCCTCATAGTCTTCCTCTTTGGTTGAGGACCCTCATCCGGGGAAGACTTTCTTTTGATAGCCAGGCCCCACTTCTGGAGAAGATTTCTATTCTCCGTGGCGGCCTTATCAACAACTTCTTTGACCAAATCGGTAGCGAAAAGGTCTTTGCCCCAAATGTTGGAGGAGATTAGTTTCCTTGGCTCGTGCCTCACCGTAGCCGAGGTGAACACGAACTCCCTACAAGCTCTCCTCGCTCTGACGAAGCTATAAAGATCCTTCGTCACTGCGGCCAGATGAATCTTGGCCACTACCATGAACATTTCATGGACCTTGGGGTCACTTGCCATCGTCTCAAGAGTAGTCTGAAGAGACATTGAGGCAGCCAGTCTTTCTTTTGTATCGAGCTCTCTCCACAAAAGAAAGTCAGACAGCTTAGGGAGGTCCTCGCCGAAATGACGTCCGGCAATATCAGCCTCCAATTTCCCAACTGAGAAGGTAAGATGGACGTCCTTCCAGTCTTTGTGGTCCATAGGCAGGGCCAGCGACAAGGGTTTACACTCCTCCAGGGAGGGGCAAGGCTTGCTGGCCTAGACTGCTTTTAGTACAGCCGCAAACCCTTTCTGTAAAAAGGGGAAGGCTCTAGCAGGAGAGGACACAAAGGAAGGGAGCTTCTTACTCAATGCAGCTACCTTTGAGTTCGTGAAGCCCCTCTCTTTCATCGAAGATGAAAGCAAAGCTTGAGCCTTAGCATGGTCCATCACTATGACCTCCTCGGCTCTGTCACCTCCTTTGAAGCTGGTTCCTTCCTCAACCGGACATAACAGTCCGGATATGACCCCTTGCTGGGCCAGAATTCCACCTCCTCTAAGGGAACTGAACCCAACTTATCCGAAATGACGATCTTTCCAGTCGTCATCGGCATGTGCTCAGCATACCTTTACGGGTTAGCATCTGAGCACAAGGGAAGGTCTTTCACATTGAGCCTTTTCTGGTGCCCATGTGATGCTGCAAGCCTCTGCATCTGCAATTCCATTGCAGCCACCTTCTCCTGATTCTCCTTCTGCATTTGTTGGATCATTCCAACAATGGAAAAGAGGGCCTGTCCCAGTTCTACTGGAAGAGCGGACGATGTTGAGGGAATAGGCTCCGGGATCTGAACCGGTGTAGCCGACACCTCGTTGACCTCTTCCTCTACAACGTCTGGAGCTTGAACTTCATCCTGGGCTTCTGCCAGGAGGTCTTCCTCCAGACGCTCGTCCACGTCAGACATCCTGTCATCCAACTGGATGTCTTGCATAGCGACCGCGACTTCAGCATCCACCTGGATCTGAACTTGGGGGATCTCCTCTTGAGGCTGGGGAATCACTACATCAGCTGATGCCCTTGGGAAAAGATATGCCCTCATCCTCTCACTTGGAAGATAAGGTCCAGGGGTGTTCTTCTGGAAGCCCCTTACCCAGGTACAAAGCTTCTCCCTTGCTATATCCCTTGATTCCGCCGTCCTAGGGGAATCAAAAGCCTCAGTAATCAGGTTAGTGCACACGGTACATGCCTGAGGGTCCCAATACTGGAGATCACCCTTGGAGACAGCGCATGCTGCGTGCCTCCTACAAAACTCCTGTCCACAGAGGTTCTTACTGTGGACGTTGCAGAAAACACTTCTGCACTTCGGAGGGTCCTTCTGTAAAGAGAAGAAATTTCCATGAGTATCAAGTGAACTATGTATCACTGGATATGCACAGTTTAGCATAACAATTCAGAAAGGAAAGACACACACTTGTGTTTCCTTCACAACCAATTGTTGCAGCCTTCCAGATAATAAAATCGTATGGTTAATATCTTCTAGAATAACCAATGAAAAGTTTCCAGAGGAAACAGGTGTAGCTCACACCTAAGAAATGATTTTAAAATCCTGGTTAATAGACAAGAAAGAACTCACTTTCTTATCTGTAAGGCAACAGCAAAGGGCTGTGCAAGACAACACAAAAGTGTTAGAACACACAGTGCTGTACCAAACCTTATACTATAGTTTTCCTTTTACAGTGTATGTTATACTGAAGAGTACTGGTACAGTATAGAAGGCACACACCATAACTAGCTTTAAAGTATACTACTTAACAGCTATAAGGCGGCAGAACGCTGGTTCAAATGCATGTGCCGGCCGGCAGTAACTGCTGGCCGGCAACAGCTCATGGCGGCTACACAAGGTAGCACCCGGCTGCCGGCCACTCTCCTGGCGAACGGCAGACAAGGGCTGACATTAGCCGGCTGGCAAAGGAAAACAACCGATGCCAGCCAGCAGCAAAAGAACCAGAGGACTACGACTGCCCTGCTGCCGGCCTCATAGGCCGGCAGCCGGGTCGGGTACAGCACTAGAAGAAAACAGAATGGATGCCGGGATAAGAGCGTAAACAACCTCCAGCCCGGCAATCCGAAAGAGTGCATATAAGTAAGGGGAAAATCTAATTCAGGCTTCCTGACCAATGCCGTCTGACTCACAGGCAGGCATGGATGAGGGACCAAGGGAGGTCCGGGCAGCACTCAAGCAGAAGACCCCTGCCGGCCGGCAAAGGACTGAGTCAATTCCACATCCTAACCTATCCTAGGTCCAGATGTAGAATGACGTACAGTACTGTAATGGCTAGGCCATTACGGAGATAGAGGGGGAAGGGACAAAAGAGGGTCCTACCAACCTTGCTTTAGTGAAGGATCACCCGCAGCCAAGGAAACTCATCTTAGCCTAAAGGAGATCCAAGGAGGGAGGCCAGCAATACTTGCCAGCTCCCAAA
>NC_090767.1:18174667-18177719 GCF_036898095.1 Palaemon carinicauda
CGAAAACGAGAAAGCGTGTATTGCGCCGCTCACGGCGCCATCTGTATTCCTTTTTGCGTAGCTCAACAACTCTGTGTTTTTTCCCTGAGTTTCTCGTAATTCTTGGATTTAATCGCTTAATTATGCTTTCCCCAACTCCTTCTGCTTCTGATAAGTTGAGTACTAATTCTTTTATGCATAAATGTAAGCTCTTGGTAATTTTAAAAGTGATTAAGAGTAATATCATTGTTACAAGAGCTGTTGCCTACCGGAGGCATCCTGGACGCTGTCGCTCACTAGGTATGAGTTATTTAGTTAGCCCGAGCGACGTTCCCGGCTGTTTCGCTTTAATAATTTTAGCTGTTTAGCGTTACATAGGATTTCTTTATATGATGCTTTTAGTATTGTTTGTCTTGGCGAAGGATTCGCCGAATCTGGCCTACGCTAGAGCGTGTAGCCTAGTCGTTTGGCCCTAGTACTTTCCTGCATGATATTCAGATTTCAGAGTGTTTTTAAAATTTTATTGAAGCTTTAGGCAGTTTTATACATTTAAGATTATGTTGATTTCTTCCAAGATAGTATACGAGTGAGTTTCGGTGATTTAGGTAATCGATTCTCTTGGCGCTTAGACTAAGTTGTCTATGGCGCCTTAGTATACTTTCTCACATTCCCCGGTTGCTCTCTTCTCTTCGGAGAAGGTGTGCAATCCCTTTCCCTCTGTTTAGACCTTGGGCTTAACCCTAGTGCTGTATCTGAATTAACTTTAGATACGACTATATTAGGGTGTTTCTGTTCCTTCCTGTTTCCAGTCTGGCTTCAGGGAGGGGGCAGAACATCAGAGTTCTTAGTCTGAGTCTGTTTATGTCTGGCTTGTGGTTGAGACTCCCTTGCTAGACTGACACAGACATAGGAGGCTTAGCCTCCTTAGGTCACTTCCGAAGGTTTCTGTACGAGATGATTCCTTCTTCTTGTGATCTAACAGACTAGTCCAGGGTTGCTGTTCTCGGTGTTGAGGATAAGATCCTTTCCCTGAGAATAGCAACACCTTCCTTGCTTTGGTACCGTGGGGGTTGGCAAGTATTGCTGGCCTCCCTCCTCGGATCTCCCCTAGGCTAAGATGAGTTTTCTTGGCTGCGGGTGATTCATTACTAAAGCAAGGTTGGTAAGACCTTCTTCGCCCTTTCCCCCTCTTTCCTCTGTAATGGCCTAGCCATTGCATTACTGTCCGTCATTCTACATCTGTACCTAGCATAGGTTAGGATGTGGGGTTGACTCAGTCCCTTGCCGGCCGGCAAAGGTCTTCTGCTTTGAGTGGTGCCCGGACCTCTCTTGGTCCCTCATCCATGTTTGTCTGTAGAGCCAGATGGCATTGGTCAGGAAGCCTGAAATTATATTCTCCCCTTCCTTATGTGCGCTCTTTCGGGTTGCCGGGCTATGAGGTAGTACAGTCTCTTATCCCAGCATCCATTCTGTTTTCTTCTAGTGTTGTACCCTAGACAGCTGCCGGCCTAAGTGGCCGGCAGCCAGGCAGTCGGAGTTCTCTGGTTCTTTTGCTGCCGGCCGGCATTGGTTGTATACCTTTGCTGGCCGGCTATTATCACGCCATTGTGTGCCGGTCGCTACGAGTGGTGGCCGGCAGCCGGGTGCTAACTTCTGTAGTTGCCGGCCGGCAGTCATTGCCGGCAGGCACATGCAGTTGCCGGCGGGCAGTCATTGCCGCCCGGCGCATGCATTTGAACCAGTGTTCTGCCGCTTTATAGCTCTTAAGTAGTATACTTTAGATCTAGATAAGATGCCTGTATACTGTAGCCAGTATTCTTCAGTATAGTATATACTGTAGGGAGAAAACTATAGTATAGTTTTGTTACAACACTGTGTTTTCTAACATTTTTGTGTTATCTTGCACAGCCCTTTGGTGTTGCCTTACAGATAAAGAAAGTGAGTTCTTTCTTGTCTACTATCCGGTATATTAAAATCATCCTTTAGGTGTGAGCTACACCTGTTTCCTCTGGAAATTTTTCATTGGTTGCTCTGAGACAGATTAACCATACGATTTTATTATCTGGAAGGTTGCAACAATTGACTATGCGGGAAACACAAGTGTGTGTCTTTCCTTTCTCTTTAATTATGCTAAACTATGTATATCCAGAGATACGTAGTTCACTTGATACTCATAGAAATTTCTTCTCTTTACAGGAGGACCATCCGAAGTGTGGAAGTATTTTCTGCACCGTCCGCAGCAAGAACTTCTGCGAACATTATTTGTGTAGGAGGCACGCAGCATGCGCAGTCTCCAAAGGTGATCTCCGGTATTGGGACCCGCGGGTATGTACCGTGTGCACTAACGTGGTTGCTGAGGCTTTTGATTCCCCTATGACGGCGGAGTCAAGAGATATAGCAAGGGAGAAGCTTCGTACCTGGGTAAGGGGTTTCAAGAAGAACACCTCTGGGCCCTATCTTCCAAATGAGAAGATGAGGACTTACCTTTTCCCCAGAGCGTCAGCTGAGGCAGTGATTCCCCAGCCTCAAGTGGAAATCCTGGTAGTTCAGATCCCTGTGGATGCTGAAGTCGCGGTCGCCCTGCAGGACATCCAGTTGGACGACAGGATGTCGGAGGTGTCCGAGCGTCTGGAAGAGGACCTTCTGGCAGAAGACCAGGATGAAGATCAGGCTCCAGATATTGAAGAGGAAGAGGTCAACGAGGTGTCGGCTACTCCGGTTCAGGCCCCTAAACCTATTCCCTCAACATCGTCCGCTCTCCCAGAAGAGCTGGGACAGACCCTCTCCTCCATCGTTGGAATGATCCAACAGATGTAGAGGGAGAATAATGAGAAGGCGGCTGCAATGGAGCTGCGGATGCGGAAACTTGCAGCATCACGTGGGCCCCAGAAGAGGCTCAGCGTGAAAGACCTTCCCTTGTGCTCAGATGCTGAGCACATGCCGATGACGGTTGGAAAGATCGTCATGTCGGAAAAGTTGGGCTCAGTTCCCCTTGAGGAGGTGGAATTCTGGCCCAGCAAGAGGTCGTATCCGGACTGTTATGTCCGTTTGAGGAAGAAAAAAGCTTCAAAGT
>NC_090767.1:18183219-18188219 GCF_036898095.1 Palaemon carinicauda
AAGGGTCTTATGTTTTCGAGTGCTGCCCGGACCTCTCTTGGTCCCTCATCCATGCCTGCCGGCAGAGCCGGACGGCATTGGTCAAGGAAGCCTGAATTAAGTTTCTCCCCTTCCTTATATGCACTCTTTCGGTTGCCGGGCTTGGGGGGTTGTGTACACTCTTATCCCGGCATCCATTCTATTTTCTTCTAGTGCTGTACCTGTCCCGGCTGCCGGCCTCATATGCCGGCAGCCGGGCAGGTGTAGTCTTCTGGTTCTTTTGCTGCCGGCTGGCATCGGGTCTTGTACCTTTGCCGGCCGGCTTATGTCAGTCCTTGTCTGCCGGTCACCAAAAGTGTGGCCGGCAGCTGGGTACTACCTTGTGTAGTTGCTGGCCGGCAGTCATTGCCGGCCAACACTGGCTGTTGCCGGCCGGCAGTTGCTGCCGACCGGCACAGGCATTTGAACCAGAGTGCTGCCGCCCTATAGCTATTAAGTAGTATACTTTAAAGCTAGTTGTGGTGTGTGCCGGCCGGCAAAGGCAGGCCGGCAACACATCCTCCTATACTGTACTAGTATTCTTCTGTATAGCATATACAGTAAGAAGAAAACTATAGTAAAGGTTTAGGTTACAGCACTGTATCTTCTAACACTATTGTGTTTTCTTGCACAGCCCTTTGCTGTTGCCCTCAGATAGGAAGCAGAGTTCTTCCCTGGTCTATTATTCAGGATTTTTAAAATCATTTGCCTAGGTGTGAGCTCCACCTGTTTCCTCTGGAAACCTTGCATTGGTTACTCTAGAAGAGATAAACCATTTTGATTTTATTATCTGGAAGGCTGCAACAATGGGTTGTGAGGGAAACACAAGTGTGTGTCTTTCCTTTCTGAATTGTTATGCTATACTATGCATATCCAGTGATACATAGTTCACTTGATACTCATGGAAATTTCTTCTCTTTACAGAAGGACACTCCGAAGTGGGGAAGTGCTTTCTGCAATGTCAGCAGCAAGAACCTCTGCGGACATGAGTTTTGTAGGAGACACGCAGCATACGCTGTCTCCAAGGATGATCTCCGGTATTGGGACCCTCAGGTATGTACTGTGTGCACTAACCTGATTAATGAGACATTTAAATAGCTAGGAAGAAGCTTCGTACCTGGGTAAGGGGCTTCCAAAAGAACACTTCTGGCCCTTATCTTCCAAGTGAGAAGATGAGGCGTATCTTTTCCCTAAGGCATCAGCTGATGCAGTGATTCTCCAGCCTCAAGAGGAGATCCCCTAAGTTCAGATCCAGGTGGATGCTGAAGTCGCGGTCGCGATGCAAGACATCCAGCTAAATGACAGGATATCTGATGTGGACGGGTGTCAGGAGGAAGACCTCCTGGCAGAAGCCCAGGATGAAGTTCAAGCCCCTCTACATCGGCCGGTCTCCAGTAGAGCTGGGGACAGGCCCTCTCTTCTATTGTTGGAATAATCCAACAAATGCAGAAGGAGAATCAGGAGAAGGCGGCTGCAATGGAACTGCGAATGCAGTGCCTTGCAGAATCACATGGGCCCCAGAAAAAGCTCAATGTGAAAGACCTTCCCTTGTGCTCAGATGCTAACCCATGGAGGTATGCTGAGCACATGCCGATGACGACTGGAAAGATCGTCATCTCGGATAAGCTGGGCTCAGTTCCCCTGGAGGGTGGAATTCTGGCCCAGCAAGGCATCATATCCGGACTGTTATGTCCGACTGAGGAAGGAACCAGCTCAAAGGAGGAGACAGAGCCGAAGGAGGTCATAGTGATGGACCATGCTAAGGCTCAAGCTCTACTTTCATCCTCGATGAAAGAGAGGGGCTTCTCTAACTCAAAGGTAGCTGCATTGAATAGGAAGCTCCCTTCCTTTGTGTCCTCGCCTACTAGAGCCTTCCCCCTTTTACAGAAAGGGTTTCTGGCGTGTACTAAAAGCAATCGAGGCCGGCAAGTCTTGCCCCTCCCTAGAGGAGTGTAAACCCTTGTCGCTGGCCCTGCCTATGGACCACAAAGACTGGAAGGACGTCCATCTTACGTTCTCAGTGGGAAAGTTGGAGGCTGATATTGCCGGGACGTCAGTTCGGCAAGGACCTCCCTAAGCTGTCCTGACTTTCTTTTGCGAAGTGAGTTCGATACAAAAGAAAGACTGACCTGCCTCAATGTCTCTTCAGACTACTCTCGAGACGATGGCAAGTGACCCCAAGATCCATGAAATGTTCATGGTAGTGGCCAAGCCTCATCTGGCCACAGTGACGAAGGACCTTTATGGCTTCGTCAAGGCAAGGAGAGCTTGTAGGGAGTTCGTGTTTACCTCGGCTACGGTGAGGCACGAGCTAAAGAAACTAATCTCCTCCAACATTTGGGGGAAAAGACCTTTTTCCCTACCGACTTGGTCAAAGAAGTTTTTGATTAAAGCCGCCTTGGAGAATAGAAACCTTCTCCAGAAGTGGGGCCTGGCTATCAAAAGAAAGTCTTCCCCGGATGAGGGTCCTCAACCAAAGAGGGAAAGACTATGAGGACTAGGCTACCGTCTCGGCAGCCAAAGCCTCTTAGACAGCAACAGCAACTGCAATTGCCATTGCCCCCAGTGCCCCAGATCGTGGCACAAACCCCGACCACCTTTCAGTGGGTACCCCAGGCCGTGTTGACACAGTCCACGGCATTCACCCCAGCGTTCGAAGGGCAGTCTACTTCCTTTCGAGCAAAGCCTAGAGGAGCAGCCAGAGGCTCGTCTAGACGCCCCTCAAGGGGAAGGGGATTCAGGGGGTGGTCGTGGTCAGGAAGGCAAGACCTCAGGACGGCAGTCCAAGTGAGGTGATGCCGGGTAGGAGGGAGACTTCAGAAATTTCGGGGATCGGTGGACCTTCGATCCCTGGGCCCACAGCCCTACTCAAGAATGGACTGGGCGGGAGCTGGTACAGCACTCCACCCCCGTACCTTCGGTTTTTTCCAACACTCCACCCCCGTTATGGAGGAGTACGTTCAAGAACGGTTGGAGAAAAAGGGTGAAGCACATCAATTTCTAAGGGAGGGCTGTTTTGTGTTCCAGAAAGACTCGGAAAAGCTCAGAGTCATTCTGGACTTGTCGCCACTTAACAAGTTCATAGTGAATTGCAAATTCAAAATGCTAACACTGCAACACATAAGGACCTTACTGCCCAAAAGGGCATATTCCGTCTCTATAGACTTGTCAGACGCCTACTGGCACATTCCAATTAGCCATCGACTCTCCCCTACCTAAAGTTCAGGCTACAACGAAGACTATATGCCTTCGGAGCCATGCCATTCGGGCTAAACATAGCCCCAAGGATTTTTACGAAGCTTGCGAGCGTAGCTCTCAAACAATTTCACCTAAAGGGAATTCAGGTAGTAGCCTACCTGGACGACTGGTTGGTGTGGGCAGCATCCGAGACAGAATGCTTGCAAGCTTCCAGTCAAGTGATCCAGTTCCTAGAGTACCTAGGCTTCAAGATCAACAGAAAAAGTCTCGACTTTCTCCATCTCAAAAGTTCCAGTGGCTAAGATCCACTGGGACCCTTTTGTCACACCGTTTCTCCACCCCGGCGAAGAAAAGGAAGGAGATAGCGGGTTCTGTCAAGAGACTTCAAGATTCCGAAAGGATATCAAGACACGAGCAGGAGAGAGTACTGCGCTCTCTCCAGTTTGCTTCGGTGACAGACCCAGTGCTAAGAGCACAGCTAAAGGATGCAATCGGAGTTTGGAGAAGTTATGCATCAAATGCGTGAAGAGATCTGAGAAGACCAGCCGCTTCGGCTAAGTACTCTTCTCAGGCCTTGGTCCCCAAGCCAGACATCTAAAGAAGTCAGGTTCCTTCTTCAGCCACCTCCCCCGTCGGTGACGATTCACTCGGACGCCTCAAAGGAGGGATGGGGGAGGTCACTCTCATCGGAAAAAAAGTCCAGGGGACTTGGTCCAGGCTATTCAAGACCTTTCTCATAAAACTTTCTAGAAGCTAGGGCAGTGCTCCTTACCTTAAAAGAAAGTCTCCCCCATCATTCGTTCCACATAAAGTGGTAATAGACAGCGAGGTAGTTGTAAGATACTTGAATCGACAAGGATCGAGGTCACCACCTCTCAACCAGGTGATGTTGGCCGTCTTCCGATTGGCGGAAAAGAAGAAGTGGTACCTGTCGGCAGTTTCACCTTCAAGGAGTCCGCAATGTGACAGCGGACGCTCTATCCAGGTTCACACCGATAGAGTCGGAATGGTCCTTAGACGCAGGATCATTTTCCTTCATTCTGAATCAGTCCCAGAACTGCAGATAGACCTCTTTGCGACAAAAGACAACAAGAAGTTGCCCCTGTACGTGCCACGTACGAGGACCCCTTAGCGGAAGCAGTGGACACGATGTCCCCTCGACTGGAACAGATGGTCCAAGATTTATCTGTTCCCTCCTCACAACCTTCTGTTGAGGGTCCCTCAACAAACTGAGATCCTTCAAAGGGTAGCGGCAATAGTAGCCCACAAGTGGCCGAACAGCGTGTGGTTCCTCCTGGCATTGGAACTGTAGCTGAAGTTTGTACCACTACCAGATCCAGTTCTGACCCAGCGAGTCCAGAAGTAAACTGTCTGCGCTTCATTACAGAAAACCCGGACCCTGCAGGTTCATGATTTTCTCTCCCTAGCGGTGAGAAAGCGTTTCGGGATTTCGAAAACCAGTATAGACTTCCTTGAGGAATATAAATGCAAATCTACTAGAAGGCAATATGAGTCATCTTGGAGAAAATGGGTGGCCTTTTGTCAAGGCGAAGATTCCGCAGGAGATCTTGACAGACTTCTGCTTATCTTTTTTCCCCACCTCCATGGTCAAGGGTTGGCAGCGAACACGATTTTCAGCGTGTAAGTCTGCTTTGACAAGACCCATTCTATATGCCTTCCAGGTCGACCTAGGTAACGAGATCTTTAATAAAGTCCCGAAAGCCTGTGCTAGGCTCAGACCTTCAGCACCTCCAAAGCCCATTTCATGGTCTTTAGACAAGTTC
>NC_090767.1:18193219-18198219 GCF_036898095.1 Palaemon carinicauda
AGACTAAGTTGTCTATGGCGCCTTAGTATACTTTCTCACATTCCCCGGTTGCTCTCTTCTCTTCGGAGAAGGTGTGCAATCCCTTTCCCTCTGCTTAAGCCTTGGGCTTAACCCTAGTGGTGTATCTGAATTAACTTTAGATACGACTATATTAGGGTGTTTCTGTTCCTTCCTGTTTCCAGTAAGTCTGGCTTCAGGGAGGGGGCAGAACATCAGAGTTCTTAGTCTGAGTCTGTTTATGTCTGGCTTGTGGTTGAGACTCCCTTCCTAGACTGACACAGACATAGGAGGCTTAGCCTCCTTAGGTCACTTTCGAAGGTTTCTGTACGAGATGATTCCTTCTTCATGTGATCTAACAGACTAGTCCAGGGTTGCTGTTCTCGGTGTTGAGGATAAGATCCTTTTCTGGGAATAGCAACACCTTCCTTGCTTTGGTACCGTGGGGGTTGGCAAGTATTGCTGGCCTCCCTCCTCGGATATCCCCTAGGCTAAGATGAGTTTTCTTGGCTGCGGGTGATTCATTACTAAAGCAAGGTTGGTAGGACCCTCTTCGCCCTTTCCCCCTCTTTCCTCTGTAATGGCTTAGCCATTGCATTACTGTCTGTCATTCTACATCTGTACCTAGCATAGGTTAGGATGTGGGGTTGACTCAGTCCCTTGCCGGCCGGCAGTGTGTGCCGGCCGGCAAAGGTCTTCTGCTTTGAGTGGTGCCCAGACCTCTCTTGGTCCCTCATCCATGTTTGTCTGTAGAGCCAGATGGCATTGGTCAGGAAGCCTGAAATTATATTCTCCCCTTCCTTATGTGCACTCTTTCGGGTTGCCGGGCTATGAGGTAGTACAGTCTCTTATCCCAGCATTTATTCTGTTTTCTTCTAGTGTTGTACCCTAGACAGCTGCCGGCCTAAGTGGCCGGCAGCCGGGCAGTCGGAGTTCTCTTGTTCTTTTGCTGCCGGCCGGCATTGGTTGTATACCTTTGCCGGCCGGCTATTATCACGCCATTGTCTGCCGGTTGCTACGAGTGGTGGCCGGCAGCCGGGTGCTAACTTCTGTAGTTGCCGGCCGGCAGTCATTGCCGGCCGGCACATGCAGTTGCCGGCGGGCAGTCATTGCCGGCCGGCGCATGCATTTGAACCAGTGTTCTGCCGCTTTATAGCTCTTAAGTAGTATACTTTAGATCTAGTTAAGATGCCTGTATACTGTAGCCAGTATTCTTCAGTATAGTATATACTGTAGGGAGAAAACTATAGTATAGTTTTGTTACAACACTGTGTTTTCTAACATTTTTGTGTTATCTTGCACAGCCCTTTGGTGTTGCCTTGCAGATAAAGAAAGTGAGTTCTTTCTTGTCTACTATCCGGTATTTTAAAATCATACTTTAGGTGTGAGCTACACCTGTTTCCTCTGGAAATTTTTCATTGGTTGCTCTAAGACAGATTAACCATACGATTTTATTATCTGGAAGGTTGCAACAATTGACTGTGCGGGAAACACAAGTGTGTGTCTTTCCTTTCTGTTTAATTATGCTAAACTATGTATATCCAGAGATACGTAGTTCACTTGATACTCATGGAAATTTCTTCTCTTTACAGGAGGACCATCCGAAGTGTGGAAGTGTTTTCTGCACCGTCCGCAGCAAGAACTTCTGCGGACATGATTTGTGTAGGAGGCACGCAGCATGCGCAGTCTCCAAAGGTGATCTCCGGTATTGGGACCCGCGGGTATGTACCGTGTGCACTAACGTGGTTGCTGAGGCTTTTGATTCCCCTATGACGGCGGAGTCAAGGGATATAGCAAGGGAGAAGCTTCGTACCTGGGTAAGGGGTTTCAAGAAGAACACCTCTGGGCCCTATCTTCCAAATGAGAAGATGAGGGCTTACCTTTTCCCCAGAGCGTCAGCTGAGGCAGTGATTCCCCAGCCTCAAGTGGAGATCCTGGTAGTTCAGATCCCTGTGGATGCTGAAATCGCGGTCGCCCTGCAGGACATCTAGTTGGACGACAGGATGTCGGAGGTGTCCGAGCGTCTGGAAGAGGACCTTCTGGCAGAAGACCAGGATGAAGATCAGGCTCCAGACATTGAAGAGGAAGAGGTCGACGAGGTGTCGGCTACTCCGGTTCAGGCCCCTGAACCTATTCCCTCAACATCGTCCGCTCTCCCAGAAGAGCTGGGACAGACCCTCTCCTCCATCGTTGGAATGATCCAACAGATGTAGAGGGAGAATAATGAGAAGGCGGGCTGCAATGGAGCTGCAGATGCGGAAACTTGTAGCATCACGTGGGCCCCAGAAGAGGCTCAGCGTGAAAGACCTTCCCTTGTGCTCAGATGCTAACCCTTGGAGGTATGCTGAGCACATGCCGATGACGGTCGGAAAGATCGTCATGTCGGAAAAGTTGGGCTCAATTCCCCTTGAGGAGGTGGAATTCTGGCCCAGCAAGAGGTCGTATCCGGACTGTTATGTCCGTTTGAGGAAGGAACCAGCTTCAAAGTAGGAGACAGAGCCGAAGGAGGTCATAGTTATGGACCATGCTAAGGCTCAAGCTTTGCTATCGTGCTCGATGAAAGAGAGGGGCTTCACGAACTCAAAGGTTCCTGCTTTGAGTAAAAAGCACCCTTCCTTTGTGTCCTCTCCTGCTAGAGCCTTCCCCTTTATGCAGAAAGGGTTTGCGGCTGTGCTAAAAGCAGTCGAGGCTGGCAAGCCATGCCCCTCCTTGGAGGAGAGTAAACCTTTGTCTCTGGCCCTACCCATGCACCACAAAGACTGGAAGGACGACCATCTTACCTTCTCAGTCGGAAGTTGGAGGCTGATATTGCCGGACGTCAGTTCGGTGAGAACCTCCCCAAGCTGTCTGACTTTCTTTTGCGAAGGGAGCTCGAGACGAAAGAAAGACTGGCTGCCTCAATGTCTCTTCAAACCACTCTTGAGACAATGGCAAGTGACCCCAAGGTTCATGAGATGTTCATGGTAGTGGCTAAGGCTCATCTGGCCACAGTGACGAAGGACCTTTACAGCTTCGTCAAGGCGAGGAGAGCTTGTAGGGAGTTTGTGTTCGCCTCGGCTGTGGTGAGGCACGAGCCAAAGAAACTAATCTCCTCCAACATTTGGGGCAAAGACCTTTTCCCTAACGAAGCGGTCAAGGAGGTTGTAGATAAGGACGCCACGGAGAATAGAAACCTTCTCCAGAAGTGGGACCTATCTCTCAAGAGAAAGTCTTCCCTGGATGAGGGTCCCCAACCAAAGAGGAAGACTAAGAAGACTAGGCTACCCTCTCGGCCAGCCAAGCCATTCAGACAGCAACAGCAACAGCAATTGCCTATGCCTTCAGTGCCCCAGATGGTGGCACAAACCCCGACCACATTCCAGTGGGTACCCCATGCCGTGTCGACGCAGTCTCTGGTATTTAACCCAACGTTCGAAGGGTAGTAAACTACCTTTCGAGCAAGCCTAGAGGAGCAGCCAGAGGCTCGTCTAGACGCCCCTCAAGGGGGAGGGGATTCAGGGGTGGTCGCGGTCAGGGAGGCAAGACCTCAGGACAGCAGTCGAAGTGAGATGATACCGGTAGGAGGGAGAATTCAGAATTTTCGGGATCGGTGGACCTTCGATCCCTGGGCCCACAGCCTACTCAAGAATGGACTGGGTTGGAGCTGGTACAGCACTCCACCCCCGTGCCCTCGATTTTTCCAACACTCCACCCCCGTTCTGGAGGAGTACATTCAAGAACTGTTGGAGAAAAAAGTGATCCGAAGGGTAAAGTCCATCAAATTCCAAGGGAGGCTGTGTTGTGTTCCCAAGAAGGACTCGGAAAAACTCAGAGTCATTCTGGACTTGTCGCCACTCAACAAGTTTATAGTGAACTGCAAGTTCAAGATGCTAACACTGCAACACATAAGGACCTTACTACCCAAGAGGGCATTTACCGTCTCCATAGATTTGTCAGACGCCTATTGGCACGTTCCAATCAATCGCCGACTCTCCCCCTACCTAGGGTTCAAGCTACATCGAAGACTCTACGCCTTCAGAGCCATGCCATTCGGGCTAAACATAGCCCCAAGGATCTTCACGAAGCTTGCGAGCGTAGCTCTCAAACAATTACGCCTAAAGGGAATCCAGGTGGTAGCCTACCTGGACGACTGGCTGGTGTGGGCAGCATCCAAGACAGAATGCTTGCAAGCTTCCCTGCAAGTGATCCAGTTCCTAGAGTATCTAGGCTACAAGATCAACAGAAAAAAGTCTCGACTTTCTCCACCTCAAAAGTTCCAGTGGTTGGGAATCCACTGGGACCTACTGTCACACCGATTCTCCATCCCGGCGAAGAAGAGGAAGGAGATAGCTGGTTCTGTCAAGAGACTTCTGGATTCCGAAAGGATATCAAGACGCGAAGAGGAGAGATTGCTGGGTTCTCTTCAGTTTGCTTCGGTAACAGACCCGGTGCTAAGAGCACAGCTAAAGGATGCAACCGGAGTTTGGAGAAGTTATGCATCAAACACGCGAAGAGATCTGAGAAGACCAGTTCCGCTTCGTCTACGTACTCTTCTCAGGCCTTGATCCCAAGCCAGGCAACTAACGAAGTCGGTACTTCTTCAGCCACCTCCCCCCTCGTTGACTATCCACACAGACGCCTCGAAGTAGGGGTGGGGAGGTCATTCTCATCGGAAGAAGGCCTAAGGGACTTGGTCCAAGCTATTCAAGACATTTCACATAAACTTTCTGGAAGCTATGGCAGTACTCCTTACCTGAAGAAAGTCTCCCCGCGTCGCTCGATCCACATAAGGTTGGTGCTGGACAGCGAGGGTGATTGTGAGATGCTTGAATCGACAAGGATCGAGGTCACCACCTCTCAACCAGGTGATGTTGGCCATATTTCGACTGGCGGAAAAGAAGAAGTGGTACCTGTCAGCAGTTCACCTTCAAGGAGTCCGCAATGTGACAGCGGACGCTCTATCCAGGTTAACACCAATAGAGTCGGAATGGTCCCTAGACGCAGGATCATTCTCCTTCATCTTG
>NC_090767.1:18208219-18210719 GCF_036898095.1 Palaemon carinicauda
AATAATGCTCGTTCAATAGTATAAAACCTCCACAGCTCGAGTAAATGAGTGGGAGGAACAGTGGTAGGAAATAAATCAAGAGATGGTTTGAACAGGCAAAATTATGTACCAATCAGCTTAACCTAGCAGGCACTGATGCCGTAGACTATGTTAAAGTTAGCTTGATAGAGCCTGCTAGCACAAGAATACGCCATGCTAAGCCGAAAACGTTGGAGGAAATGGAGACTAAGCTACTAGAAGCGTATGCAGATAATAAAGATGATCTAGAGAGAAGGAAAGAACTGTGGTGTGCACAACAGGGAATACAAGAAGGTGTTTGGGAGTATTTAGACAGAATAATTGACTTGGAAGAAGAAGCAGAGGGCAAAGCAGTCTGCTCTAAAGAGAGGGAAATCAGGAAATGTATGATTTTTGAAAAAGGTTTGAGGCACAGGAAAATTGCCTGTGATCTAAAGGATAAGATTGAAAACGGAGTCATAGACCAATTATAAGATGCTGGTAGATTTGTGCAAGATAGAATGAAGGTCATGAAAGAATTTGGTAATGTTTCTGACATCCCTTTGAATAGCAGGGGGAAAGATGATAAAGTAATTGAGTGTTGGACCTGTGGGGATCAGGGTCATGTATCATACCAGTGCAAAAATGGAGGGTTTTCTAGAGACAATATAGTGCAGGATCAGGGGGAAGGACACCAGTATAAGGGAAGGCTAGGTAAAAACAGAACGCAAAATAAACATGTTTTGGAAAATCAGTTTACGGGTACTTGTTGGTCTTGTGGGGAAGATGGTCATCCATTTTATAAGTGTAATCTATACTCTAGTAAGAACAGAGGGTTAAATAATGCAAGAGGAGACAAAGTTGTGAGGGAGATGTCGTTGCAGGCCGGGGATAATGCCCAGGAAAACTTGTGAGGCCGGGCGTTAACTTGAACGTCCGGCCAAGTGAATGTTTAAATAAGAGAGGAGACACTATGAAACTGACACTCAGCATAGAGGGAAAGAAAGCTGTGGGACTTATGGATTCTGGGGCAAACTGTAGTTTGTTGTCGGAAAATTGGTATTTGGGGAATCTAAAACCAAAAGGGGTGATATTGTATAATACTAGTGACTACATATGTGACCTGAGTGGTAATGAAATTAATATAATAGGTCATGTCGTTGTTGATGTGGAAGTAAGTGGAATGGAACAGAACAGCTGTGTTTTCTATGTCAAGAGAGCTGAGAAGGGAAGGAATGGTCTTGGCAAGAACACTAACCAAGAGTGCCTTGTGGGCATGAATGTTTTGTCTTTGCTGTTCGAAAAATGGGGAGTCACCAAAAACGTTAACGTGATGGCATTAGAGAAAGAGGGATTAAAAGCTGAATATAGTCCAGTTTTGGATTGCTGTATGAGACTAGTTGGTCAAACTATGCAGGTTTGGCAAAGGGAGGATTTAGGATATGCTAGTTGCTTAAGACAACAGAATAAAAATGTTCCGTCAGGTAGCAGGAAACTAATTAAGGTATACATTGATAGCCTAAAGGAAGTGCCAAAGGAGTATGTAGTTTTAGAGAAAATAGCAGACGAGAGTAAAAATATGTTGCCTCCGGGTGTTCAGGTCTTGCCCAGTTTTTCTATATGTGAATGGGGTGTTGGATATGTCTGTGTGGCTAATTGGTCTAAAGATAATGTTTGCATTGAAGCAGGCAGTATATTGGCCACGGTGCAACTTGGCATCAGGGAGTTTATGGAGGATGATGATAATGAGAATACTGAAAAACTATCAGAGACAGAACTTCAAAACCACAGACGGAAGTTGGGAGTCAATGTCGATGAAAGTAACTTAAGTAAATCGGATTTGTTAAGACTTGATAAGATACTCTACAAATATAAGGACTGTTTTGAGCTAAATGATTCGGACCTAGGTTTGATAAAGGGATGGGAACATTCCATTAGATTGTCCTGTGGGAAACCTATCAAATTACCGTATAGAAGAATAGCACCCACGTTAATCCCTGAGGCCAAACAGTTGCTTGATGACTTAAAGAAACGGGGTGTAATTGAAGAAAGTGCAAGTCCTTATGCAGCACCTATAGTCCTTCTGAGAAAGAAGGGGGGAGGCCTAAGGTTGTGCATTGATTATAGGAAATTGAATGAAAAAACTTTTAAGGATGCATTTCCTCTTCCTAGAGTAGCGGAGTGTCTGGATTCATTGGAAGGGGCCAAATACTTTTCGACTTTTGACCTTGCGCAGGGCTATCATCAAGTTTTGTTAAGGAAAGAAGATAGAGAGAAAACTGCATTTTCTGTACCATGGGGACACTTTCAGTATCGCAGGTGTCCAATGGGTTTGACAAACAGCCCAGCAACCTTTCAACGATGCATGGAGAATATTTTGGGGGATATGTTTTTTGAATTTCTAGTCATTTATTTGGATGATATGATATTATTTTCGAAGACCATTGACGACCACTTATTAAGATTGGAGGCATTGCTAGAGCGCATAAAGTCTTATGGGATG
>NC_090767.1:18220042-18222542 GCF_036898095.1 Palaemon carinicauda
ATTTTAACCCTGGATAGGTACGGTGGGTCGTTTGCGACCCCGAGCGTCAAAAAAAAACAGGTTTTTCTCACGTGACTCACCCCCGTGACTGAATTTGTGGGTGATCGACCTGCAGGAGGTGTCTCCCCTACACGCTCTAGTAGTGTCCAGATGTGCATTGCTGTAGCTGTACTCCTTCCCCGATTTCTGAGACGCGTCGGGGTCGTTCGCGTCCGAGTTTACCCTTCTAGGGTAGTTTGCATAATTATCAAAGTTATTACGTATTATGAAATTGTCGTAGAATGGTGCAACTTGTATAGGTTATCAGTTGTGAAAAGTCTTGGTGGATTGTTTGGCTACCATGTGCATGTTTTTTTTTTAGTTAAAATGTCGTTCATCACCACGAGGACCATTTTACCGCGAGTGCCCCTTTATCATTTTTTTTCATTTTTTTGCCAAGTCATTTTTCCGTAAGATATTGCCAAATAGTGTCGTAAAACTTTTGCTTGTTTAGTGTTGGAAAGTGTGTCTAGAGGATCTGGCTACCCATGCATGACTTTGTTTTTGTCAGATACGACGTAGTTATTGGTATATTGGGTATTTAACTGCGGTTACCAATTTCTGTTTTTTTTTCAATATTTGTAAAAATTACTACGTAGTAAGGAATTGCCGTATATTATTCATTTTTTTTTCATGTTTATGTGTTAGAAAGTGTGCCTTGATGGTTGGGCTAACACGTGCATGTCTTTTTTTTTATCTGAGATGTCGTATATTAGAATGTCGGGCATTTTACCGCGAGTGTCCCTTTTTAATTTTTTTAAATTTTTTTGCCAAGTCATTTTTCCGTAAGATATTGTGAAATAGTGTCGTAAAACTTTTGCTTTTTTAGTGTTGGAATGTGTGTCTAGATGATCTGGCTACCCATGCGTGATTTTGTTTTTGTCAGATACGACGTAGTTATTGGTATATTGGGTATTTAACTGCGGTTGCCAATTTCTGTTTTTTTTTCAATATTTGTAAAAATTTACTACGTAGTAAGGAATTGCCGTATATTATTGATTTTTTTTTCATGTTTATGTGTTAGAAAGTGTGCCTTGATGGTTGGGCTAACACGTGCATGTCTTTTTTTTTATCTGAGATGCCGTATATTAGAATGTTGGGCATTTTTCCGCGAGTGCCCCTTATTATTTGTTTTGCATTTTTTTGCTTAGTCATGTTACCGTAAGGAATTGGCAAGTAGTGTCGCAAAACTTATATTTTTATAGTGTTGGAAAGTGTTTCTAGATGATCTGGCTACCCATGCCTATTTTTTTTTTAGCCAGATATGGCGTATATATAAGTATGTGTTCGATTTTCCTGTGATTGCCATTTTTTCGTTTTTTCCCATTTCTTTCAAAATTACTACG
Organism: Palaemon carinicauda; assembly: GCF_036898095.1. Classification (NCBI taxonomy): domain Eukaryota; kingdom Metazoa; phylum Arthropoda; class Malacostraca; order Decapoda; family Palaemonidae; genus Palaemon; species Palaemon carinicauda. Next base: position 18,221,428 of record NC_090767.1, read on the forward strand.
TACTAAGGATCTATCACAGAGTAATATTTCATTTATATGTTTATTTGTCGGAAAATATGCCTTGATGGTTTGCCTAGCACGTGACTGAAATTTTTTTTTTCTGAAATGCCGTATATTAGAATGGCCATTTTTCCACGAGTGCCCCTTTTTATTTGTTTTGCATTTTTTTGCTTAGTCATGTTACCGTAAGGAATTGGCAAGTAGTGTCGCAAAACTTATAATTTTATAGTGTTGGAAAGTGTTTCTAGATGATCTGGCTACCCATGCCTATCTTCTTTTTTTAGCCAGATATGGCGTATATATAGGTATGTGTTCGAATTTCCTGTGATTGCCATTTTTTCGTTTTATCCCATTTCTTTCAAAATTACTACGTACTAAGGAACTATCACAGAGTAATTATTCATTTAGATGTTTATTTGTCGGAAAATGTGCCTTGATGGTTTGCCTAGCACGTGGCTGAATTTTTTTTTTCTGAAATGCCGTATATTAGAATGTTAGCCATTTTTCCTCGAGTGCCCCTTTTTATTTGTTTTGCATTTTTTTGCTTAGTCATGTTACCGTAAGAAATTGGCAAGTAGTGTCGCAAAACTTATATTTTTATAGTGTTGGAAAGTGTTTCTAGATGATCTGGCTACCCATGCCTATCTTTTTTTTAGCCAGATATGGCGTATATATAGGTATGTGTTCGATTTTCCGGTGATTGCCATTTTTTCGTTTTTTCCCAATTCTTTCAAAATTACTACGTACTAAGGAACTATCACAGAGTAATGATTCCTCTAGATGTTTATTTGTCGGAAAATTTTGTTTACTTTTTTTTTGATTGAATATCATCAAATTTTTTTAGCTAAAATATTGTTTTACATTTTTTTTTTTCGATTTTATTTCCCTTCAAAAAATTTTTTTTGGGTCAGAATTTTAATTTTATAGTCGTAAAATAATCGACAATTATCCAGCAACCCACCATACAATTTTTATGCATATCCAATAATAATTAGATTAGTAAATAACACCTTGAAATTGACATACCCTTCCTACATTTCAAGTGGCAGATTAGGGAGTCTGAGTCAGTGTGGTTGGCGGCCATTTTGTGGACATATCCGAAGCGTAAGCTGCCC
>NC_090767.1:18227542-18257542 GCF_036898095.1 Palaemon carinicauda
ATTGCTCAGAATGCATCTATAACGTTGAAAATGCTTCCAGAAGATTAAAATCGCAGCCATATCATTGCTCAGAATGCATCTATTTTTAACACGCTTCCAGAAGACTAAAATTACAGCTAGATTATTTCTCATTATGCACATATAACGTTTAAAACGCTTCCAGAAGAATAAAACTACAGACAGGTCATTGCTCAGAATACAGGTATAATGTTTAAAACGCTTCCAAAAGACTAGTATTACAGCTAAATCATTGCTCCGAATGTATCTAATAGTTTAAAACGCTTCCGGAAGACTAAAATTAATGGCAGCTTATCACACAGAATGCATTTAAAATGTTTAAAACACTTCCAGAAAATTAAAATTACTAACAGATCTTTGCCCAGGATGCTTTTAATACATTTAAAAAACTTCCAGAAGACTAAAATGACAGCCATATCATTGCTAAGAATACATCTATAACGTATGAAACGCTTCCTGAACACTAAAATTACGAGATCATTGCTCAGAATACATTTATAACGTTTATAGTTCTTCCAAAAGACTAAAATTCTGACATATCTTTGCTCAGAATGCATCTAAAACATTTAGAATGATTCAGGAAGACTAAAACTACAGCCAGATCTTTACTCATACTGCATCTATAACTTTTAAAACGCAACCAGAAGACTAAAATATGCTCCATCATATATTTCCCTTAACATTGGACATACGATCATACCATATCTTCTCGAAATATAAGAGTCGTTTAAGGATAAGATTTAGTTCTTTTATTCAAGATGGGCTATGTCTATGACTTCGCATTTACTTCCCTTAACATTGGACATTTTGTGTAATACTCTACGATCATACCCTATCTCAAAATATAAAAGTCGTTGAAGGATAAGATTTATTTCTATTAAGATGGGTTGAGTTTGCATTTACTGCCATGCAAAGTATTTACGGTTCAATGCAAAAGAATTTCAGGAGTGATGAAAAATTTCAAGGGCTGTGTTGTCACTCGCCCCTTTCAAAATCTGTAACGTTTGCTTGAATTAAAATTAAAATATTGTTGCTTTCTTCCATTAAATAACAGATCCCATGAAAGTATGGACATTATATTGATCATTTGTAACCATTTATGCTAAAAACGAATATAAAAAGGAAGGAAAAACTCAAAACTACTAGAATCCATTTTTTTTTTTAAATTCAATCAAAAAATTTTTTTTTTTTAAAGATTTTATAATTGGATTATTACTTCTAACTTTTTTTTTGTCATCAAGAAAAATTTGGAATAGTTCAGAATTGTAGAGCATTTAAAGCAATGAGGCATCCAGGATTATCTATTTTTTTTTTATTTTTTATTAATTTAACTATATACTATCTCGCTGGTTCAATCTTCAATCTTGATTTATCTCAATCTTTATTTACGAGGAGGTCCGTAATCTTAATTATCTTTATTTTCTTTTTCCTTAAAACTCTTGGTCCTCGTGAGAAGAGAAAAGCAAAGCCATGGTTGGTCAAGTCATCCATTTCGAGCTTTTGTCTTCTTCAGGTGACTTTGATAAACGAACATCAGAAAACTTTTAGATTGAGATATTTAAAATGCAAACTTCCTTTTATTTGAATGTTTATGTGTTCGTAATATAATCATCTTGTTACAGGACAGTTAAACCTGAGATAATGAAGAGAATAATTGGATTTACAGTATAAGTTTTTTTGCTTTGCTTTGAAAGTGAAAATTCATATCATGACTCTCTTATAATACATTCCTGGTCCCATCCACCGCCTTCAGCAATATTGTCTAGATTAACGTAAATTCCTGTTCAGTATTTCAATGGCATCATCAAAATAGCACTTGAGAGTGAGTTGACTTTAGTAATGATAAAATTATTTAGTCACGTAAGAAGTTTTATAAGTCTCTGCACAGATGATGGAGCTTTTTCCTGTCCTACATGGCACTAGGAAAAAAGCAAAACATGTCCTGAAACCTTACAGAAAAGTTACCCAAACGAGTTGGACGAAAAAGAAAAACTAGTGGTGTGGAGGATGTCAACAAAGAGATAATTGAAAAGAAAAGAATATGATGATGGTGAAAGAGGAAGTAGAAAATCACTTAGGAGTTGATGATGAAGATAATGATTGCCAAGCAGGATTTACAAGAGGAGGAAGGATAGAGGACAATATTTTTGGATCAAGTAAAGATAAGCTCCCCACAACTGACTAATGAAGAAAATCACTCCCGAATTTGAAAAAGTAAATATGAGCACTCCCAAATGGGATCAGGTATAGTTATGCACCCCACGGTGGGATGTGCTGTGTGCTTTGTGAGCTCCTCTCTTACTTTTTTTTTTTTTTTTTTTTTTTTTTTTTTTGTCAGAGATAAACATTTTTGTTATTGCGGACACATTTCTCTGTACATTCCTGTCTTCTATAGATGGCAGGTCGGTTTCCAGCCTCATGTTGCAGAGCCTTGTCCACGTAGGTACTCCTAGCATGAGTCTCATGGCATTGTTTTGAATTACCTCTACACTGGCTTTTTGGTTGTCTGTCAGGCTTGTTATTGTGGGAGCAGCACAGTCCACTAGAGTTCTGGAGTGGGCTAGATAGTAACTCTTTTGAAAGTGTTCATTTGCTCCGTCGTTTAGCTTTGACATGTATCTCATGACTGCCAGTCTTTCATTTGCTATTTCCTTGAGATTCTTGATTTCCTCCTTAAAGGTAAGTTGTCTGTCTATGGAAACTCCTAGGTATGTGTAGCTATCCACCCACTCTAGGGGTTCCATTCCTATTGTGAGTGGTGTTAAGAGATTTTGGCCTTTATTGTCATAGCCATTGTTTTGCCTATGTTTAATTTTAGTCCTGGCTCGTTTAAGTTTTGGTTGATGTCATTCAGTGCACTCTGAATTCTTACCAATCTGACTGACCCTCGTGGTATTACACATAAATCATCCACATAGATGAATATCTCCACTAATTCAGGGAGTTGGAGAGAGGATATGTTTTCCATAAGGATGTTGGAAAGGAAGGGGCTGAGAAGTCCTCCCTATGGAGTTACATTCTCCAAGTCATGAAAGGCTGATATCGCTCCTTGGAATTTGACTCGGGCCTGTCTTCCTAGCTCATAGTTCTCTGTTCATGCTTGTAGATGACCTTTTACTCATTTACTGGCCACCAATTGCAGCATTGCTGCTGGGCTGGCTAGCTCGAAGGCTTTCTCAAAGTCTATGAAGACTATAGTTACCTTCTCCTGGTTTATACAGCTGAGAACATTTGTAATACATTCAGTGGTTCCAATGCCTTTCTGATATGCATATAGCTGTTTATGCAGGGAACCAATTTTTTACTTCATCCTGTTTAGTACAGTTTTTTTTTCTACAGTTTTTTTCCATGCAGGATACTACAGCTATTGGTCCCGGGATTTCTGGATCATTTGGCTTGGGGATTGGCTGACTGTCCTGTTGCCTCCACGTCTGGGGCCTTGCGTGCTCAAGGTGTGTCTTGTTCAATAACCTCAGGAATACGGTTTCGCCTGTTGGACCCATCTGATCATGGTGTAGGTCATTCTGTTTGCTTCTGGTGCAGTGTCATTGCCCGTTCTGTACGCTACTCTCAGTTCCTCGATTGTATACGGGGTGTGTGTGTCATCCTGCTGTTGACAGGCTGTGTTGATCTCCTCCTACCTAGCTGGCGCCAGTTGCTCCTGAAGCATTCTGGTTTCAGGGGAGAGGTTAGCTGATCCTGTTCTGCTTGCGAAGGCTGTCACTATCTTTCTGCGTCCTCTTGGGGGAGTGGAATAATTGCAGCTGGTTTCCTCTTCTTTCCAGCTACTCTGTTCTACCATTTCCATAATTCAGAGAGAGATGTGTACTGAGATAAGTTTGTGCACCATTCCATCCATTTTTCTATTTTTATTTCATGAATTTATTTTTGGACATCATTAATAACTGCCTGGAGTAGCTCTCTATTCTCTATTGTGACTCTTCTTCTGTAGAGTTTTGTGACCCTGTTGAGCCATGTTTTGAGTCTTCTTACTCCGGGCAGTAGTACCAGGAGTCCTTATAGGTGTAGTTCCTTTTCCGTGTCTTAAGGGGCATGGCTTTGCTTCCTTTATTATGAAAAGCATCAACTAGGTCCTTTTCTAGTTGATCTATGTCCTCTGGAGGGTTGTAGTTTTCTGCCCACTTTTATAGAGCCAGTCAAAATGTGACCCAGTCTGCCAGGTCTTGACTCCATCTTGGTGGAGGTGGTGGTACTGGAGGTAACTGTTGCATCTCCAATTCTATTAGTGTGGCAAAGTGGTCACTGACCAAGGTTGAGTGCACTCACCATCTGGTTAGGTGCTTGATTGCAGTTGTGGCAAAAGTCAGATCTAATTTACCTCCTCTTATGTGTGTAAGGTGCCCTGTGTTTATTAGGGAGACTCCTTCAAATTCCCCCAGGGCAAAGGCTATGTGCTCGCCTGAAGGGTTTTTTGTTGACACGGAGGATAATATAGGATGGTATGCATTGGAATCCCCACATATAATGTTTGGTGAGCGTTCTGTGTGTCCTAAAAGCTGTGTCAGCTGCAGTTCTCCGAGTTCTTCTCTATTTATTTTTCTGTAGAACTTGTATATGGTTATTTTTTGGCTCAACAATGTTACTTTTACTACTAGCATCTCTACATTGCTGCCACGGGGAATTGGATTGTGTAACCTTTGGGGTAGTGTAGGCATTGTAACTTGCAATTCTGAATTTTGGGCCTGTTCTTAGGAATGTTTTTTGTAACTGGATGATATTTGTCCCCATGGTTTTGCAGACTGCAATTAGGGAGGACATATTAGGCGTCACTCCAGCTGCGTTCCAATTAAGGATCATCATTATGAAGTGTAGGTGGAAGAGAACTGTCTGGGATCCCTGGGGGCAACGGCAATTGCCTTAACCTCTGTCCAGAGGCCTGAAAACTCCACACATGAAATAAATGTAATTTGATGGTCTACTTTAGCTTTGTCATTACTAAAGTCCTCCGCATTCTCCTTGGCTCTGTTTCGGCACCGTCCCATTGACCCCAGTGAGAGGCTGGACATGAATTTCACTTTATGATTGGAGACAATGACAATGGGGGGGAGCAGCAGGAAGGATTGAAGTAAAATTTGAAGACGAGGATCCTCACCTTCAAAGAACTGAGAATGAATACTAAGCCACTTGCTAACACACTATTACCTTTGAGTTATTCAGACTTACTCTTTGCCATATATCGGGTATGCTGTCACAAGTTCATATATTCATATTAGACATAATCAATAAATAAAAGAAGTAAAAATATGAAAACTTTTGATTGATAGAATCCAATTACTTTATTACACAAAAATCACAGCAATCAAATGGACATCTTACCCTCAGCAAGAGAGGTTAAAACAAACAAAACGAAACTAACCAACTATAGAGCACAAATTTAAACACAGAATTCTTACACAATCCCACACACTCAGCCCGAATTATGTAAGTGCCAGTTTCCTTTATTACACCTTCCACATCATTATAATTATTGTAGATATTTTCCTGTTTTCCCCTGTATACCACTTTCCTTTGTCCTTTCCCAGAAACTTGTTTGCCTTCGTTTCACACTCCTTGTTCTTACATGCTCCGCCCATCCTAAATTTCTTCGACCCCTAAATGTAATTTTCAATCAGTCTCCACTCGGCCACTAAACCAAGGACATTAGTGTCCTGCAGGGAAGCAATCCTCTTTTTTGTAATGTATCTATAACCTAACGAATTGTGCTTTTGTTTCTAGTGTTCTCAATTCCCAGTGTGATTACTTTTCGAGACGTGGTTGTCATTTGTCATTTTTCATTTGTCCTATTGTGTCATACGTGCCCTATATGACTTTTGTGTTCCTTTTATATGGACTTTAATTTTAATTTTAATGTTTTGTAAATAATTTTTACATTATCATATTGATGGAGTACCTGCAATAAGATATGTTTTCCCATGGCGGGCAGGCGCCAAGTGAGTGTGCCGGTTGCATAGAGCAACCGAGTCAGTCTGTATCTGAGGACGCATTAAACTACATGTCTCCACCATCGTGTGTCTCTTGTCCTACCTTGACATCTAATATGGCGCAGTGATTCTCAAGGACCAACGTGACTCTCACCATGCCCTTCCAGCGCCGCTCAATGCAGTCCACCCCAAGGGCCGCACGCCCCGTCGTCCCCCGTGGGCTTGTCCCTTCCCTGCAAGAAGCCAGGCAAGCCATGGCGGCACAGCAACAAATGATCAACGTTCTCCGTGACCGGCTTACGACACATGCTACCCCTGCACCTCGTGTCCCCGCGTCTGCAGCCCCGGAGAAGTGCAAAATTGAGCTGAAGCCCGCCGCATTCAGGTCCTGGAGGAGGTCGATGGAATGCTGGATCGAACTGTGCAGACTACCGCCCCACGAGGTCGTTCACCACATCAGGCTATACTGCACACCCCCTCTACAACGGGCGCTGGACGCCAGATTCACATCGCAGGAATGGAGCAATCTCACCGCTACGGAAGCCATGGACTTTATTTGCGATATTGTGTTGCGTTCTACAAACCGTGCTGTGTTATGGTTGGAGTTTTTTAACGCGGTACAAGGCCCAGGAGAAAGTGTCAGTGATTACTTTTTAAAGTGTTCTCAAAAGGCCACCGATTGCAATTTCCAGTGCCCTCAGTGTCAGTGTAATCTGGCTGAATATATGTTATTACCCAAGTTAATGGTGGGCCTAAGCGATGAGGCTATGCGTCGCCACGTATACCAGTGTAGCAATGACATCAATAGTGTTAGTGCCCTTAGGGCCAGGTGCTGTGCCTACGAGGCGGCCCGCGTCGACGCCGCTGCGCGCCAATGCAACTGGAGGGAATCTGCTTGTGCAGCTGGCAGTGAAACACCCGAGGCAGATCATCCGAGTGCAACCGTCGCTGGCACAGGTAGGGGTCCCCAACCCCCTCCCTGCGGGAACTGCGGTGGGCGCCATGCCTCTGGTAGAGCTTCATGCCCCGCTAAATCCGTCATATGCAACGGGTGCCACAAGCAGGGCCACTACTACAGATGCTGCAGGAAGTCACAGGCAAAATCGGCAGGATCCCCGACAGATGTGTCTAGTGCTACATCTAGCGCTGTGCTTGTTGCAGGCGCCAACCTCGCCAGCCACCCAGTAGTGGAGGTGACAGTCGTTCACAACGATACAGGAGTACGAGTGCCAGTCACCGCCGTGGCGGACACTGGGGCACAGGTATGTGTGGCTGGGCCCTCCTTGCTATCGCACCTCCAAGTCCGCCCAGCAGCTCTTACACCCCGGGCTGGTTTGCGGGATGTGGCAAACCTCCCCCTGAAGTGCCTTGGATCTGCCGTGTGCCACGTCACCCTGCAAGGTCGCACCACGGAGCAGGACGTGTACTTCGTGCAGTCGGCAAAGCACCTCTTCCTGTCGTTGGACTGCTTGCAAGGATTTAACGCTGATACCCAAGGAGTTCCCCCATCCCTCCCCCGCGGTGGCACACATGAGCCTGTTCGATGGCACAGCCCGACGGGCCGCCCAGGTACCACCCCGACCTGCCGAGGTGCCCATCCCGCCCCAGGAGGAACATGCGGCCAGGTTGGAGGCCTGGCTCCTGCAACATTTTGCTACGACGACATTCAACACAGCCAGGAAGCCACTGCCAGTGATGCAGGGGAAACCGCACCGTATCCACCTGCTCCCAGGAACTACGCCTTATGCATGCCATACCCCAGCATCAGTGCCGAAACACTGGGAAGAGGAAGTGAAGGCCCAGCTCGAAGAAGATGTCGCCCGTGGCGTCATAGAACCGGTACCCGCTGGGCAGCCAACCGAATGGTGCGCCCGTATGGTGGTCGTCGCCAAGAATTCAGGACAGCCACGCCGTACAGTCGACTATCAGCGCCTCAACGCATCTTGCCTACATCACACCCCCGCCCCATTCGACATGGTGTCCGGGGTTCCCAAGCACACGTTCAAGACCGTGGCGGACGCGTACTGGGGATACCACCAGGTGGAGTTAGACGAAGAAAGTCGCGATCTAACCACATTCATTACCCCCTGGAGAAGGTTTCGTTACCGTCGTACACCCATGGGGCACTGCTCTGCCGGCGATGCGTATACTAGACGATTTGACGACGCCATCCAGGACATCCAGAGGAAATACAAGTGCGTAGACGACACCTTACTCTACGACGACAACATCGAAGGGGCCTTCTGGCATGCCTACGACTTCCTCGAAACATGCGCAGCCAAGGGTATTACGCTTAAGCCGGAGAAATTCCAATTCGCAAGAAGGGAAGTAGACTTCGTGGGCTTCAACCTGGGCTGGGAGGCCTACATGCCAACAGAGGAACGTTTGGCGGCCATCAAGAACTTCCCGATGCCACGTCAGCCCTCTATCACCGACATAAGGGCTTGGTACGGATTTGTCAACCAGCTGGCGCCATTCCTCGCAACAGCCCCTATCATGAACCCGTTCAGGGAGCTCCTCAAAAAACCAACTGGGAAGGCAGTGTACTGGGACGAGGCACTCCGCACCAAATTTCATCACGCCCAAGACATGATATGCCAATTAGCGAAGGACGGACTGGCCTACTACGACAGGAGCCGCCCCACAGCAGTGATCACCGACTGGAGCAAAGAAGGCATAGGGTTTGTAATCCTTCAACAGTAATGCTCATGCAGCTTCGCCAATACGCCCTTTTGCTGCACGGATGGGTGGCGCCTGGCACTATGTGGCAGTGGCCATCTCACCGCCGCTGAAGCTGGCTACGCTGCCGTAGAGGGGGAGGCCCTTGCGGTAGCCTGGTGTCTCCAGAAGGCGAGGCTGTTCTTGCTGGGGTGCCCAAACCTCACCGTTGTGACGGATCACCGCCCGTTAACCAAGTTACTGGGGGATCGTGCCCTCACGGAAATCTCGAACCCCCACCTCTTCAGGCTGAAGGAGAGAACTCTGCAGTACCGATTCAGGGTCAAGTACCTGCCAGGGAAGCGTAACAGCGCGGCGGACTTCCTGTCCCGATACCCCGCCTTAAAAGCCAATCCCAGCGCCTACGACATGGACCTCGACGAAGACCTCACCGACACCATGGCGGCCGCCGTCGTGGCAGCAGTGGAGCACGACAGCTGTGTCGTGGACGAGCTGAGAGTTAGGCACGCCGCTGTCATCGACCCCGTGTACCAGCTGCTCATGGCCAGGGTCCTGGCCGGGGACTGGGCCGATAGGAAGTCCCAGGAAGTTGCGTGCCTTCGGCCCTTCTACAGTGTCAGGGAGAGGCTGGCCGTTATCCAAGACTTGGTGACATATACGTTCGAACAGGGCAACGTTCGCCTAGTTATCCCGGAGCCTCTCCGTCAGCAGGTGGCTGCCAACCTACACGCGGGGCACCAAAGCCTGGACTCGATGCAACGACGAGCGCGCCAGACGGTGTACTGGCCTGGACTCGAGGGGGACCTGCAGTATCACCGATCCTCGTGTGAAGAATGCGATGTACACGCACCATCTCAGGCCGCGGAGGAACTCATTATCACGCCGCCCCCAGAGTACCCCTTCCATATGACGGTTGCAGATATGTTCCAGCACGACGGACACTCGTACATGGCCTACGCAGACAGGCTCACAGGGTGGCTGGAGCTGGCCCACTTCCCCCACGGAACCTCCTCCTCCCACATCAAGACTCAGCTACGTCGCTACTTCGCCAGATGGGGGGCCCCGGAGCAAATTTTCACGGACGGTGGCACCAATCTGGCAAGTGAAGAAATGGGGGAATTTTTCAAGTTATGGGGCGTGTCTGTGCGTCTATCATCCGCCCAGTACCCGCAGTCCAATGGCAGGGCAGAAGCCGCAGTCAAGATCAAGAAGCGGATAATAATGGCGAACACGGGCAGCAGCGGCACCCTTGACACGGACAAGTCCTCTATGGCTATCCTGCAGTACCTCAACACCCCCCTCCGCGGAATAAACAAGTCACCCGCCCAGATGGCAGCGGGCAGGCAGCTCCAAGATGGCGTACCTACGGCTCGCTGGCACCTCACGGTAGACAAACACTGGGGGGCAACCTTACGGCAGAGAGAACGTCAGATGGCTGATAGTGGTGCCGCCCTCACCAGGACCGGACCCTCCAGAAAGCTTCACGCCATCAACCCGGGATTCCAAGTACGAGTGCAAAATCAGGCCACTAAGCTGTGGGACCGCACCGGTACCGTGGTGTAAACGCTCCCATACCGACAGTACCTAGTCAAACTAGACGGCAGCGGGCGCCTCTCCCTCCGTAACAGGAAGCACCTGCGTCTCACATCATCGGGGCCCCAGCCTGGGCAGGCCACACCTGCTACGCATCCAGCCACGCCCACGCCCGAGCAGCTACCAGGCAGTCACCCTACGCCCAGCCCACATGCAGCACGGGAGCCACGCCCATCACGGCGCACTAGAAGGCCTGCGTGGATGGATGACTACATGTGATCATCGTACATTACAGCGGCACCTGCATATACTTTTCTCTTTTATTGCCTTTGCTTTTCATATTATTTTATGAACATGTATTACCTGCACATTGTGTTTTGCATTCCTGACAGCTATGTACCTGTCTTCCTATTCTCGCACATGCACCCAATTTAATCCATGTATATCCATGCATTATTTTTTATCATTGCCTCTCCATGTATACCCATGTATTAGTCTCGGTGGGGGGGGGGGATGATGGAGTACCTGCAATAAGATATGTTTTCCCATGGCGTGCAGGCGCCAAGTGAGTGTGCCGGTTGCATAGAGCAACCGAGTCAGTCTGTATCTGAGGACGCATTAAACTACATGTCTCCACCATCGTGTGTCTCTTGTCCTACCTTGACATCTAATACATATTTAAATCTTGTTCGATTGTATTCTTATTCAAATACCTTTATTTTGTATTATTATGGTCCATTGAACCCACCTGCTAAAATGGTAAATTGCCCTTCTCTCCCATGACTAATAATATTTTGGGTGCCCGTCCGAGATCTATTTGCTAAACTTCGTGGGTGTGTAATAATTGACAACTCATTAAGAATCAGTTGTTTGTTTATGTAGTTGGTGATTCGTTATTCAACCTTACGTGAAATGAACATCCTGAATTATAGTTAGTAAGGTGACTGTTTTTGTGTTTGCTAGACCGCTGAAGAATACATTTCCATTGTGCGTAAATTTTTCGGTAACAAAAGGTGGCCACTTCTGTTTTAGTAAACGACTGCCGGTAATCTTGTTATGGTCCCCCCCCCCCCCTCCTCTCATAACAAGACTCAGTATGCGGGTGAAAAAGTTAATCTGTTGTACCATTGTTAAATCATTCGTGACTCTCACATGCTTATGGTCTTTCCCTGGGTCATTAGATACCAGTCTCTTGCATTATTCATTTTCTGTAAAGTGTAATGAATCTTGTTAACGCCTCGACATATATGTGTGAAGTTACTGTTCTAATCAAAGTGTAGTAAGTTATGGTTGTTAGCTGAGCGACGGTACTTCCTTTTGACTTCAGTTTGGTTTGAACCGGGAGAAAAATACTTCCAGTGTGTCCTTATTCATTTTCATTTTCCTATAACTAAAATGTTTTGTATATAAATATTTGTCTAATCTGTTACTATATATGCGTGGTTTATGGTTTTATGTGTGGTCAATATAAACTAAGTACTCTCCAATTGAAGAATTGTGAAACTCTAAATCAGGTATTTATATTGCTCTTGAAGTTTCTTTTTAATTTTCACAATGGCGAAGTTTGATACTCAAAAGTTTGTTGTGGATCCTTCCTCTGAATTGCATACCCTTACCAATGTTAGGAATTCTGAATTAATGGAAGTAGCTAGGCATTTAGACCTTGAGGTATGTTCTCCTACGGGCCAACCAAGGGAAAGGCCCGTGCCAACAACAAGTGTTGGCTTTAATACCCCAACAACAACAACAACAGGTATGTTCTAGTATGCGTAAGTTTGACATTAGGAAAGTGATAATAGCTCACTATATGCGTATTGGAACCTTGGCTGACAAAGCTAGGCAGTATCTTGTTCCAGAAACCCCTTTCTTTACAACTGAACAAAAGCTAGAGTTTGAACGTCTTGCAGTCAAGCGTGAAAAAGCTCAGTTAGCTTTAAGACAGGAAGAGTTAGCTTTGCAAGCTGCTGAAAAAGAGACGTGAATTTTTTGAAATGGAGAAAGAGGAAGAGAAAGAGAGAAGTTTGAAATGGAGAAAGCTAAATTAGAATTAAAAGCTAGTTTAACTATCAAGGTGGAACAAGGGAGGGCTTCAATTAATCTTCAGAATAGGCAAATGGAAAAAGAGTTATCTCCCTTTGACCTGACTAAAAATATAAAGTTAGTCCCCTTATTCACAAAGTATGCTCCAGAGGATTATTTTTGGATGATTAGCAGTTTCCTAATCACCTTAATTGGCCTGCTGAACAGTGGGTATGGCTCCTTAAACCTAAATTGTCAGGTAAAGCTGCTAAGGTTGTTAGGCATCTGGATGATACTAAGGATTATAACCAGGTTAAGAAAGCAATCTTAGATGCATTTTCCTTAACAGAGGAAGGATATAGAGAAGCTTTTCGTAACTTATGTAAATCAAATATCCAAACTTTCTTGGAATTCACTTTTGACAAGCTTAGAGCTTAATTATGCTGTCTTGGCTGACACTTATTCCTTGATACATAAGTCTATTCCTAATAAAAGAACTGAGGTTTTGTAAAACCAGTTTCAGGAAAATCCCAGATTTTGGATGATAATTCCAAAGGTTCTGATAATCTAAAATGTAGTAATTGTAAGAAAGGAGGACATACTATTCGTAATTGTAAAGACCCTAAATGTAAAGGATCTGATAACTACCGTAATGTTTTTATGAAACTCAACGTAAAATTTTCAACCTCCCTGAGCAAACCTGTTTCGCAAGTGCAAGCAAATGTACCAGATGTGTTTGATGATTTTAAGTCTGAAAGTATAATAGCATTGAGGGGGAAAGAACAAAAGTCTGAGGTCACTATATTACGAGACACTGGAGCTGCTTTAACTTTGTTGCATAGTAAGGCTTTACCTAATGTTGTGAATAATCTAACTGGGGAGAAGGTGGTTGTAAGGGATCATACTGGAATCTCATCCATTCCCCTTGCCAGTATCTATATTGATTGTCCACTTGTAAAAGGGAATATTGAATTATGAGTGATTGATACAGAATTGCCGGTAAAAGGAGTTTCATTGCTATTGGGTAATGATTTAGCCGGGAAATTAATTGTAACAAATTTAATTGTCACTGATAACCCCATGGATGATAGGGTAGTTTTTGACAAACCTTTGATGGATGAGGAGAAGGTAGATCTTGAACAAGCCCCAACACATATAGTCACTCGGTCCAAAGCAGGAGAAAAGGTAAACGACTTTGAAGTAGATAGTGATTTCTTAGCTAAGGTAATGTCTAGAGATAAATTAATAGCTGCTCTGAGGTCAGTTCAATCTTTATCTTGTTTGCATGATAAGGCTGTTGATGTAAAATCTATGAATAAATCCTCTTCTTTTTATCATAATAATGGTATCCTAATGTGTTTTTACCGTCCTTCTAACTATTCAAATCTTGATACCTGGAGTGAGAAATACCAAATTGTTGTTCCTTCTTCAGTAGGCACTCATATAATGAAAATTGCACACGATGGACCAGGTGGTCATTTTGGACAATACAAAACTTACTATAGAATACTTGATAAGTTTAATTTGCCTAATTTGAGGAAAGAGGTTGGAGATTTCATAAACACATATCATGTATGCCAAATAGCTGGCAAACCTAACCAAGTAATTCCTACAGCCCCTTTACAGCCCATATTAGTTCCACATGAGCCCTTTGAGAAATTACTAATAGACTGTGTTGGACCCTTGCCCAAGACGAAAGGTGGTAGCCAATACTTATAAACTCTTATGTGTCCCAGTACTCATTTTCCAGAGGCCATTCCACATAAGAATATAACTGCCAAAAATATTGCTAAACACCTTTCAAGTTTTTTTACTACTTACGGGATCCCCAAGGATATCCAAACTGATCGTGGTTCTAACTTTACAAGTAAACATTTTTCAGAAATCCTTAATGAATCAAATATAAAACATAGCTTATCATCTGCATATCATCCGGAATCTCAGGGAGTCCTTGAACGATGGCACCAAACATTTAAAAGTATGTTAAAAAAGTTTTGTTTAGAGAGCACTCTTGATTGGGATGAAGGAGTAAAGTTTTTGTTGTTTGCTATATGTGAGTCCCCCCAAGAATCCCTTGGTGTTTCTCATTTTGAAATGGTATATGGGAATGATTAAGAGGACCCTTTGCATTAATTAAAGATGAATGGTTAAAGCCCCCAGACTGTAATCAGACTGTAACTGTCCAACAATATTTGAGTAACTTTAAAGAAACCCTTTCCAAAGTCCATAAAATAGCCAGTGAAAACTTAAGCAAAGCTCAAATTAAAATAAAAAATAGTTATGATAAAAAAACTAAAATTAGGAAGTTCAACCCAGGAGATCTTATGCTAGCATATTTTCATATGCCTGGATCCCCATTTTCCTCCAAAGTCTTTGCTCCATATAAAGTACTTAAAAATGTCAATAACCATACCTATTTGATTGAAACCACTGATAGAAGGAAAAGTACTCAAATTATCTATGCCAATCTGCTTAAAAGGTATTATTCCAGGAATACTGAAACGGTTATGGAGACAAAATTGTAAATGTTAATGTCAAGGTCAAAGATGAGACCTGAAGTAAGTGAACCTGGATTTATCTATTCGTGGCATTTTGTAGATAATTGTGCTGCTCTGAAAAACTGAAAAACTCATGGCAACATCTTCCTCCTTTTCAATCAGAAGGACTTCAAAATCTTATTTGCTCTTACCCAGAACTTTTTGGGGATAATCCAGGTATGTGTACAGTCCTCACCCATGACATCGAACTTCTACCAGGAACTGCTCCCATATGACAACACCCTTATTGCATCAGCCAGGCCAGGAAACTAGTGATGAAAGAAGAAGTGGAATATCTTCTGAGAGCCTGATTAGCAAAACCAAGCAAGTCACCATGGGTGTCTCCCTGTCTATTGGTACCAAAGGAGGATGGCAGCATGCCACTGTGTACAGACTACAGGAGATAGACGCTTGCGACACAGGTGCTGGAGGAGTGTTGCGGCAGGAAATTGATGGGATACTCCCCCCAGTGGGATACACCTCCAGTAGCTTCAAGCCTCATTAGCTGTCCTACAGTACCATAGAGAAGGAGATTTTAAGTTTGGTCCTTGCTCTCCAAAAGTTTGAATGTTATCTACACGGAGCTCCCGTCATCCATATCTATACGGACTACAACCCCGCACCTTTCTTGAGCGCACCAAGGCCCATAATCAGCGCTTACTAAGATGGGCTTTATTTCTTCAAAACTTCAACCTTCAAATAAAGCACCTCAAGGGCAGCGACAACGTATTTGCTGATACCTTGTCACGGGCCCATTCTCAACCTTCTCAGGAGATGTAAGGTGTTTACTTTGATCAAGCCACTCCGCTGGGCTTGATCCTCTAGTGGGAGGTATTACACCTTTCACATCATTAAAATTATTGTATATATTTTACCTGACTGTTTTCCCCTGTATACCACTTTCCTTTGTCCTTTCCCAGAAACTTGTTTGCCTTCCTTTCACACTCCTTGTTCTTACTTGCTCCGCCCATCCTAAATTTCTTCGACCCTTAAATATAATTTTCAATCAGTCTCCACTCAGCAAGTAAACCAAGGACATTAGTGTGCTGCAGGGAAGCAGTCCTCTTTATTGTAATGTATCTATAACCTAAGTATAAGTAATATCATAGTAAGGGTTTAATAACGAATTGTGCTCTTGTTTTATGTGTTCTCAATTTTCAGTGTGATTACTTTTTGAGACGTGGTTGTTATTTATCATTTGTCATTTGTCCTATTGTGTCATTCTTGTCCATTATGACCTTTGTGTTCCTTTTATATGGACTTCAAGTTTAATTATAATGTTTTGTAACTAATTTTTGAATTATTATATTCAAGTCTTGTTTGATCGTATTCTCATTTAAATACCTTTATTTTGTATTATCATGGTCCATTGAACCCACCTGCTAAAATGGTAAATTACCCTTCTCTCTCACGACTGTAATACATTAATCAAGTAAAATTGAAAATCTAACCTAGTCTAAAATGGGGGAAAATTTAAGTGGTCACATGTTTTACGTGCACTCATCATTATAATTGAAAAGCAACCATTTGTCCACAAAATGGACGTTGGATGAAATGTTTGCTTGCCTGGCCAACCCCTTGGTCATTCTCGCTTCTTGGCAGATCAGATATCACTGCCACAGTTTTTAGCTTTGGATCTTCCATCTCTCCAGTCGACAGGAAACCAGAAATCCTTCGTTCTCGTCTGTTTCTTGTGGAACTTGGGGTGAGCCAGAGTAATGTAGGTTGCCCATCAGGTTAGGGTGGCGGCTCGTGAATGAATGGGTTGAACTCTGAGTCAAAGGTTGTCTCCTGGGTCATCCCCTGATAGGTAGGTCTTGGTGTGTTAAGGTACTAAATACGGACTTTCGGCCAAGACATTATATTGTTATAAGGAGTTAGTTGGAGGCAGAATTTTGTACAACATACAGAGAAATCTTGCATCTCCAGGGGAACACATACATAGTTATCCTACCTATTCTGGCACATAAAAAATAGATAATTTAAATGAGTAATTAGCAAAGGACTGGTGCAATGGGCAAACTTCTTAGAATTAATTCAGACCTGGATTGGTACCGAAGAGGTAAAATAAGCTGCTTATAAGTCAGCAGTACTAGAATTATATTCCAAACTATTGTGATAATTAACTTGACACATGATTAAGGAAAAAACCAACGTACGCAGACATAGGCCTATGTCCTTTGTCTGTCTGTTCTACGCAGTGACAATGTAATGCCAGAAATCCCTCATAAAACTGAAGGGTAATTCCATTGATGATTAGTGGACATCATAAACGAATTGGTTTTCATTTTGACAATATGTTAAGCTAGACACACATATTTGAGATTGTGTAGGAACAAGTGTGCATACTCAGTGCATAAGGTAAGCATAACAAAGGAGTAGTTATGTCAACGATCAAGTGTTTGTGCATGAGTGCGAAAAGGTAAACAAAGGCGGAGTTGTGTGAGCTTAGGGAGTAGCTGTATGTGGTGAGCTTAGAGACGACAATGAGCAGAGAGGGGAAAAGGTGTTGCTCCCATCAATATTTTGTAAAACGCTTATTTCTCCCTTGTAAAAGGTATGTACTTCTCGTAACTATAATTTACCTGTTTTAATGACATTCTATATTGTTTGATTGTGATTATCGCTTAAAATTAGAGAATTATCAAGTAAGGTAACAACAATGTTACAAGTGTGGTAAAATACTGGGGAATCACCTTTACTAACAACACCTTTGGGATCCTTATGAGAATTCCCATTAACATTTGATTGACTAACAGCACCTTTGGGATCCTTATTAGGACACCCAAAGTTGACATTTGATATACTAACATTAGGACTATTTACACTCAGCTTTGGTGAAGCAGGATTTACATGGTTTTCTGTTTTCTTACAAATCATCGGGTAATGAGGACCATTCACATAATTTTTGGGGAAGTTTATAATTCTTCTTTCTACCGATAAGTGTTCGATTCTGTTCTTGGGAAGAATGAGCCATTTCTTGTAGTCACCTTAAATGGCAGTCAGTCACGTGATCTCTCTTGGCCAGAACCTTTCTTCATTTCGAATTTAAGGTTTATAAACGTCCTTTTGAAACAATTAAAATCTTCTATTGGGAAGAAAATACGCAATGCTTTTACATTCACAATATTAGTTTATAATATATCAAAGACTTTTGTATATAACCACAACATTCTTTATTAGGAGATATTTCCTGATGAACAGTTACTTTATTTTCAAGATTTGAGTTATTGAATGAATGATTTTTTAATTATTTTTGAAAAGTAATAATTTACGTGAAATTTCTATGAGAATATCTATACGATTGATGAAAAATTAGCCTAAGTAAAATTATATCTCTGAGTAAGTCATCAGTTTGTGACATGAAATCCCTGCAACTTCCTGATGATGTCAGTGTTCGCTTAGACTCGGTGTCGACAACTACTCTTGCATTATGTGCATCGTAACCTACCGAAAATTTCACTGTGATTCCCGTAGAGTTCAACCACGATGTCCATTTGGCATCTGGGAGATGAGGGATGGCAATTTTATCCTAAGGAAACCAGACTCTGTAATGATACTTTCACTAGAAAACCCTGTGGATGTGAAGACTGTGAGGCTTATAAGGGGCAGCGTGACTTCATATTCAGGAGACTAAAACAACATAACTACACAGTAAACCCAGCAGTGATTTACCACAAAATCATGTGTAAATGTGAGGGATGTAAAGATCTCTCTGACCAGCTTCTCAAGTTTAATAAGGAAGTAATCCTTAAGCGACAGAACAAGAGAAAGAAGACTTCTACAGAATCTTCACCAGTGCCAGTATCAGCCCCAGCATCGCCACTTGTGACTCCAAGGACTGAGAGCACAGACTCGTCCTTGTCTGTCCCTACAACTCCTCAGCAATTAGGTGCAACAGCAGTCATCCCTCCTACCAACGAGCCTGAGTCCTCCAACGCCATGGAGACCGAACAGGGGGCCCACTCTATGGACTGCAACTGCACAGATTGCCTCCAGACACTCCTTCAAGAAGCCACTGTTATACAAGAGAACATCCCAGCTACACAGCCAAAGAAGCCTCTGCCAAAGTTTCGACTTTCACAGGCAAACCACGAGCTCTCTTATGCCTCTGTTGCTGCCATGGCTGCCAAGCCTGGCATGCAACTCACTGCAAGACCCAACAGGAAAGGTGACCTTATCATCTATCCCAAGGACATTGAGACAACCAGATTCCTTCAGGAAGACTCCACCTTAACACTGCTGGATCCTGCTTTTATCAGGAAGAAGGCAGTCATTACTAGGTATCCTGTGACGATGCCTATCTCCATTGTAACCTCATGCAGCAATATTGACTGTGCTGTTCGCTGCACAAGCAAGGATGACGTTCCTGTTCAACGCCTAATAGCCACCTTTATAGGTCCAGTTCCCTCCAAACTGAACTTAGGAGTCTGGGGTACTTTCCCCATCGAGGAATACACACCTGAGCCCCTTCGATGTTACAGATGCCAACGCTTTGGACATCATAAAGAAGAATGCAGAGGCCCCATTATTTGCGGTATCTGCAGCCAGCGACATAGCACAGAAGTGTGCATAAAGGCCCATAAAGAAGGGCGACAAACCACATCCAAGTGCCCCAATTGTTCCAAGCCACACCATGCTTGGAATAAGCGCTGCCCAGAGCGTCTCAAGAGGATAGCAGCTATGAAGAATACATCCTCTTCAAACCAAAACAAACCAGCTTCATCCCAGCCACCTAAAGAACAGAGAACTCCTCGCCAGAGAAGACCAACTCAGCCAACTCCTGCTCCTACTTCTACATCTACAATAGCTCCTGCATCTACACCTACAACTGCTCCTAAAAAGGACCAGCAACGACCTGCAACTGTTCCTAAGAAAGATCAGCACCGACCTGCAACTGCTCCCCAAAGGGACCAACAACGACCTACAACTGTTCCTAAGAAGGATCAGCACCGACCTGCAACTGCTCCCCAAAGGGACCAGCAACGACCTTCATCCACTTCCCCTTCCCAAACCTTGACTCAAGCAATTGAGTCTCTCACCTTGCAAGACCTCATACCTATCGCCTTCCAGATCCTTACCAAAGTCCTCTCCCTCTCATCTACCTCCACCTTCCAGCAACTCCTGCAACAGTTCCAGTTCTCAGCCACTGAGCAGAGATAATCCTTCCCTACTTGCAATCCTTCCCTTCCCAATTCCCTATTCCTAAATGGAGAATAGTTATTACAAGGCTGTCTTCCTCATAAGGAAACAGCTCTTGTTTTTCCTGTCTCCCACCCTCTTTCCCTGTTAACCCTCCTCTTACCTATCCTTAGGGGGCCTTACTCGTGCCAGCTGACCGAGCGCAGCACAGTTTTGGCCCCCTCCCCCTTTTCCACCACAAAGAGCAGGAATAAACTTCTTTGTTTAAACCTACTCCTTTACTCTCCTACTAAAATTTCCTTCACTCCTCTCCCAGTCTCTTTTACTTACTGGGACTTACTACTATCAATACTTTATCCTCTTACTAAAAACTTTCTTTCGTGGACCTAAAAGGGAGACCCCCTTTTCGGGTTACTATCTACCCCTTGTCACGTCTTGTACCATTCCATTCCATTCCATCATTCATTTATCATCCTTACATATCATTTCCTTTACCTATCCCTAACCTGACATTCCTTTTCCTATTATTACCTAACGTTCCTTTTACTAATACAAATTTTACTCCTTTGAGTATACCTTTTTACAAACCCAATCCTATTACGGGCTGCCCAAAGGCAAGAGCCCGTGTCATGCTATATGCATGGCAATCTACACACACACACACACATGATGATGTCTAGCGTGTCTTACATAAGGTAAGGCAATCTTACAGACAGACAGACAGACTGATGATGTCGTCTCTCTGCAACTTCCATAGCAGAAAGACGTCTGAGCTGGTAGCTCCTTAGTTATTTACGCTAGTGTCAGTGATTTACTCTAAGGGTTTTCATACCTTTTATCGGAAGCCTAAGATTACATCAGTCTACGGACTTTCCTACCAAAATTTTACGTCATCACTCATGGATGGAGACGTAGACCCAGCTGTTCCCACTATTAATCTCCCTGAAAGTGAGGATATCCATAACCCTGACTGTAAGGAACTTCTTCATGAAATGGAGAACACCAACCCTACCACTGACCAGCTCCAGGAACTAGAATCTGCTGATGAAGACATGGAATCTGAAGCTCATTCTCACTCTTCTCCTCCTCCTCAAAGGAAACGTGGCGCCTCCTCATCCCCTCCACCTGGATACCAAGCTGCTAAGAAGCCCAATCAAACCTCCTTGGACAGCACTGACTTCGCACTCCAACTTGCTCCTCCCAGTTCTGATGATGAACAAGAAGAGGACACACCTATCACTTCCTCAAGGACCACCTCTCCCCGTTCTTATGACAGGGAAACTATTTCAAAGGATACACCAGAAGAGCCTGACGACAACCCTGAGCCCTTCATACAGGTACACAGGAATAAAGGTAAGAAACCTACTGCACCTTCCCCTTCTACTACTGCACTCTTTAAGTTTAAAGCAGTCAGCACACCTCAACATAGTGCTTATGCCCAAGTCATGGGTATAGAGGACAGATACCCCAATATCAATATCACAGTTAAACCGAATTTGGATGGGGACATGATCCTCTCTCCCCATGACAAGGCAGCTGAAGATATACTCAATTCAATTAAAACTCTTGTTAAACTAGACCCAGCCCAAAAACGTAGAATTTACATTGTCTGCGGTTATTCATACAAATATGACACTGACCGTTTACTTAAATACCCTGGTATTATTCATGCTGAAAGATGCAAACCCAAGGAAGGTGGTGTATCAAACAAAGTTAAATGTACCTTTTTGGCCCCCCCCCCCTAATCAAGTTAACTTAGGTATGTGGGGTAAATTTAGAGTAGAGGATTATAATCCTCCCCTCCTCCGTTGTCACAAGTGCCAGAAATACGGGCACCATAAGAATAACTGTCATGCTGCTCATCCTGTCTGTGGAATATGTTCAAGGAGGCATGATACTTCCATCTGCCTTACTAAATACAAGGCAGATGAACCCACTGAACCACGATGCCCTCACTGTAAGCAGGCACATCACTCGTGGAATAAACGTTGTCCGGAAAGACTTAAGAGGGAATATGCGAGGAGGGGCCAACTCCCTCCCGACTCTACTGCATCTGACTCAACTCCTAACCAACCATCCCAAACCCAACAACATCCTACACCTGCCAATCCTTCACCCAATCCTACACCCCAAACTTACCCCTCCTACTCTGCCGCCCTAATGACCTCTGTCACATCAACGACCAATCCTTCTACTATTACACAAACAACTACTTCTTCACAGACTGTTTCCCCGTCTATAGCCTCTGCCCCTTCCTCCCAATCACAACCCCAAAGACCACCTAAATCACCAAGATCCCCCAGACCTACACCTTCCTCTAAACTTCAACAAAATCTTATTCCAAACCAACACCCTCCTCCTCCCTCAGACGATACCTACATCCCCCTTCCCTCAACATCTCATGATTCCACCTCTCCTGCCACAAATACAACTTCCAACTTTCATTATCCACACCTCCCACAACATAACACTTTCTCTCCAGCTCCTCAATCTTCCTCCTCTGCTATCCTTAACATCTTCCTTCAACCTGCTCTCCTTGAGCCTGCTATCATAACTCTCATCCAAAAATTCTTCCCCAACCTAGTTGTAGATGATACATTTAAGTCTGCTCTTAGGCTCGTTGTTGAGATGCTTGCTCATGCTCTCACAACTTAGAATTCTCAGACTCCGACAGTGATGTGAGTTTACCCTCCTCTCCTCAACCACAGGTGAATAACTATATCAATGTGTTACAATGGAACATTTTAGGAATTAGGTTAAAGTACGCTATTCTGCAGTCCCAGGTAGCCGTACAGAGGCCGGACATCATCCTCTTGCAGGAAACACTACTAAGGGAACACACCTCCTTTAAATTTGCAAAATACAAGATATACAGAACCCACCACACTGACACTAGTCGTGGCTTGCTAACATTAATAAAAAACACAATTCCTTCCCAAAGAATTACAGATATTGACTGCCACGAAGCAGAGACTCTTAGTGTACAAATTACCCTTTTAAACACTACACTGACAATACACAATATCTACAAAAGCCCTGCAAGAGACATTGATGCTACCCCACTCTTTGCGGATGCTGAGACACAGAGTACTGTTTTCTCAGGTGACTTTAATGGACATCACCCCTTCCTCAAGTCTACCTCCCCTACCAATGTTACTGGTGAGCATCTCTATTCTTTACTTGAGGATTTTCCAGGTGTGAAACTCCTCAATGATGTTGATATGCCTACCCATATTGCTGGGGGAAGACTGGATCTTACGTTTGTCTCGCAAGACATATGCAACAACTCCTCCTGGGACCTGCATCCTGTCCTTACTAGTGATCACTTTGGCACTCGCTTCTCTCTTCAGTTGGATAAATTACCTGACCCACCTCCTCCTCCTAGGAGATGGAATCCGGATTTCGCCAAATGGGATCTCTTTGAGCAGCACATGACTTCATGGGCTGATAGATACTCTGCTGCACCTCTGGAAGACGCTGATAACCTTCTTCTAACACTCAGTGAACAGCTAACTGAGGCGGCCGCATCCTCTATGCCAATGAAAAAACCCTTTACTAAATACTATAAGGACTCTTGGTATTACAACCCCAGGATTAAGGCAATGAATAAGCGTCTCAATCGTATCAGAAAACTTTTTCGCAGGTACAACACTGATTCCCTATATCAAAACCTTGTTGCGGTAACACATCATTCTGCACAGGTTGCTACAGAAGTTAAAAATGAAAAATGGTATGACTGGTGTGCCGAGATTAATGCCACTACTCCTTTGAAAAAGATTTGGGGCTGGTTCAACAAAGTCTCTGGTAAAAGATCAACCATAAAGGTGTCTCACCCAGATCCTCCAGCTCAGGCGCTACGACTGGCACAAGAGTTTGCCAACCGCTCTAAGTCTGATAACCTCTCTCCTGAGGCCAGACATAGACAAAGGGTCCTTTACCCTATTAGGTTGAACATGATCACTGCAGCTTGCAACATATCAGATGATACTGATGCACTGTACACCATGGATGAACTTAATGTTGCCCTTTCTAAAACAAAAGATACAGCCCCTGGTACAGATCTTATAACGTATAGTATGCTTACACACATGGGAGACCCTGCAAAGGAGATATACCTTCAACTCATAAACAAAACTCATGTTGAAAGGGTTAGACCTCGGCTCTGGAGGCAGCAGGACACTCAACCTGTTCCCAAACCTAAAGAGGAAAACGCCTATAGGCCTATAGCTCTTATCACTTGTACGGAGAAGGTTGCAGAATGTATGGTCCTTAATCGACTAAAATGGAAGATTGGCAAATTACACCACAGACTGTATGCATTCACTGATGGTGTTGGCACTCATGAATGCATCACAGACCTTATGGCCACCATTAATGAGTCACACTCTCTTGTAGTCTTCCTGGACCTTGAGAAGGCTTTTGAACTGGCCAGTTCGGCTGCTATTCTCTTCTCACTTGTTCGCAAGAGGGTTAGAGGTCACCTGCTGTCCTGGGTTCAAGAGTACACTCGGGGTCGTGAGGCGAGAGTCACTTTTCAAGGTGCTACCTCACCTTTCCTCCCCTTGGAGAATGGCACCCCACAAGGGGGTATTCTAAGCCCGTTCCTATTTAATGTTCTTGTTGAAAATTTGTTGCTTATAGAACTCCCTCAAGGAATAGAGATGTTCATATATGCAGATGATATCTCCATTGTATGTCCACACTCTGTTCGTATACATAATCAGTCTCAAAAAATGCAAAGAGCTCTAAATGCAATAGTCCATGAATGTAACGAACTAGGTTTGAAAATTAACCCCCTTAAAACTAAGGCTATGGCCATCAAGTATTTTGAGCCTCCTCCCCCTCTTTTTATTGGTAACAACCCCATAGAGTGGGTTCAAAATTTCATTTACTTGGGTGTCAATATTAATTATAAACTTCTCCCTCACACACAGGTTAAATTGCTTAGACAAAAAGTTATCTCTCGCTTTTCAGCAATGAAAAGAATTACCACTTTAAAAAAAGGAGTCTCTTCCCATTTATTGAGATTATTCTATGTGCAAGCTGTAAGATCACAGGTTGAATATGCCTCCCCTGTTCTCATTTCCCTCCCTTCACGGCTATTATCTTCACTAGAAGTTATACAAAATAATGCCATGAGACTAATTACTGGTGCTCCTATTTGGACAAGGCTTATCCTTCTCAGGCAGGAAACCAACCTGTTACCACTTGCAGATAGAATAAAAATGCGTGTTTGCTGTATAATTATTAAAACCATAAAAGTTAATAGAAATTCCCCTCTAAAAACTAAAATTAACAGATTCATAAATTTGCATGAAGACCTAGAACCCCCTGATCACTATATTGGTAAACTTATTCAAACTATTAGAGATGTCAACATTCAGTTAGTCATACTTGATGTAAAGCATGATAAATTTCATCCAGAATATGTCCCTCCAGCCCCTTGGAGCCCTAATCCAATTGATGTTAATTATACTGTTCTTCCAGCATTCAAATCTTTATGTACTCCTCAACAGCTTAAGAGTGCAGCTCTGGCCTCCATTGCCGATACCAGTGCTGCTAATGTTTACTTCACAGATGGGTCTGTAGACATGAATTTACCGGCTGCTGGCTCTGCTGTCTTCTCCAATACCTTTACCAGTGCTTGGAGGCTTTCTGACCATGCTTCTATCTTACAGGCAGAACTCTATGCCATTGCAAAGGCCTTGGAGAACTCCCTTTATAAGTATGGTCATACTACTATCCACACCGACTCAAAAGGTGCTATACAAAGTATTCTAAAACGTAACTTTAAAGAGAATATTCATTTAATCAGCACCATAAAGACTATGGCTACAGCCCATGCTCAAAGGAACAGAAAAGTTACCCTCAATTGGATACCTAGTCATGTAGGTATTCATGGAAATGATGAGGCTGACCGTCTTGCAAATAGTGCCCTTAGCTATCCCACTATAAGCAGAGCATGCAGACCCTCTCTCTCACACATCAAAAAGTTAATGTCCAACTATTGCCATCTTCAAAAGAAAAGTTTAATTAGGCAGTTTTTGCTTGATGGTTCCCGCTCTGCTAAGTGGTATACTGAGGTAACTAATATTATCCCCCATTCTATGCCTAAATCTCTTCGTAGACAACTAACAACTATTCTTTTCAGACTACGCCTTGGTTATCTCTGCAGTTGGCAGATCATTAGTATAGAAGATAGACTTTGTCCCTATTGTGATCTCCCCACTGGTACTGAACCATTAGAACACTACCTATTAACTTGTACTGAAACCTTCCCTCTTCGTCAATCCATAAACCTCCCTCCTCCTTACACTGCTGTACAAGTAACCAAACACATATTAGATAATACAAACACACTCTCGGGCTTTCTATGCTCATATCCCCCTCCCAGATAACTTAAATAAACACTTAGCTTAATCGTAGTTCTCATTTACTCTAATCCCTTTCGCACACGCAAACCCATACTTATAACATAGCTTGTTTACTCATATCACTGTTGGAATTGCAAACCCATTATTCATATAAAAGACTGTTCTCTATTCCTCCTGAATTATTTCCCTATCCCCTAAGGATAGTATCCCACTGATCCTTCCTGAAACAAGCACACCTACAAGAGGTTGGGGGCCTCTCTCGTACTAGCTGGTCGAGCGCGGTACAGAATCGGGCCCTCCCCCTCTTTTCCCTACAACATAGCGCAGTGGGAGTCTAGGACTGGAAAGCGGTTATTTCTTGGCTGTGTCCCTCATTGGGAAACAGCTCTTGATTTTTCTGTTTTCCCTTTTCTTCCTCCCTGCAGCCACACACATTACCCTCTCATACCAGTATCATTTCCCTCAATCCTTCTAACCGTCATGATCCTTTAACAGATATTCAAACTTTATTGTAAATTTTACTACTATTGTTATTTTCCCACTTCTTGCTAGCTCTCTTTACTCTTAGCTAGCACTCAATCTATCTCCTCTCCCTACCACTTAAGCTTTCTTGGGATAATTTATGCCCATTTTCTGCCTCCGACTAAATAACTTTACATTCATTCCCACGATCTCCTACTTCCCTGGGACTTGCTGCTATAAAACTTTCTCTTCTACTCGATAGACGCTGTCTATCAACAAATTTCCTTTCGTGGACCTAAAAAGGAGTCGCCCTACCGGGCCCTTTTTCCGTTGTCACGCCAGTCATACCCTTGCTCCCTTGTTGCTTTGCGTGGTGGAAGCTGGGAGACACTGCCCCTCATTCAGTTATACGGGCTAATTGACTAGGAATCTGCTTGCAAATTCCAGCCCGTGGGAAGCATGGTGTATAGCCATTACCCCCACCTGGAAAACCCAGGCTGCTGTATGAGGATTAGCAGTTCTCTTTAACTTCCACTACTTTTTGCCTTACACTAAATAGCCTAGGCTATCTAATTTTAATGTAACCAAACATTAGATATAAAGTAACTTTGACTCACTCATTTCATTACTTTCACATATTATTACCCTAAGACAACATACTTTAACTATAGTACCACACTTCAAACAATACTCCCTTGCCTAAGGCAAGAGCCCGTGTCTTACATAAGGTAAGGCAATCTTACAGACAGACAGACAGAGACAGCCAACAACAAGTGTTGGCTTTAATACCCCAACAAAGGAAGAAAGCAGTGTTCGCTTAGACTCTGTGCCGACAACTACTCTGGATTATGTGCATAGTAACCTCCCGAAATTTTCACTGTGATTCCCGTAGAGTTCAACCACGATGTCCATTCGGTATCTGGGAGAACATGGATGGTATTTTACCCTAAGGAAAACAGACATTGTGATGGTTATATAACCTGTACTTGTGATCTCTGTGATGCCTATAGGGAGCAACGTGAATTCATTTTCAAGAAATTGAAAAGACATAACTACACTGTAAATCCAGTAGTGACTTACCACAATCTCTTCTGTTCCTGTGAGGGATGTAAAGATCTCTCTGACCAGCTTCAAAAGTGTAATAAGGAAATAGTCCTTATGCAAAAGAACAAGAAAAAGAAGACTTCTATAGACTCTTCACCAGTGCCAGAACCAGCCCCAGCATCGCCACTTGTGACTCCAAGGACTGAGAGCACAGACTCGTCCTTGTCTGTCCCTACAACTCCTCAGCAATTAGGTGCAACAGCAGTCATCCCTCCTACCAACGAGCCTGAGTCCTCCAACGCCATGGAGACCGAACAGGGGGCCCACTCTATGGACTGCAACTGCACAGGTTGCCTCCAGACACTTCTGCAAGAAGCCACTGTTATACAAGAGAACATCCCAGCTACACAGCCAAAGAAACCTCTGCCAAAGTTTCGACTTTCACAGGCAAACCACGAGCTCTCTTATGCCTCTGTTGCTGCCATGGCTGCCAAACCTGGCATGCAACTCACTACAAGACCTAATAGGAAAGGTGATCTTATCATCTATCCCAAGGACATTGAGACAGCCAGATTCCTTCAGGAAGACTCCACCTTAACACTGCTGGATCCTGCTTTTATCAGGAAGAAGGCAGTCATTACTAGGTATCCTGTGACGATGCCTATCTCCATTGTAACCTCGTGCAGCAATATTGACTGTGCTGTTCGCTGCACAAGCAAGGATGACGTTCCTGTTCAACGCCTAATAGCCACCTTTATAGGTCCAGTTCCTTCCAAACTGAACTTAGGAGTCTGGGGTGCTTTCCCCATCGAGGAATACACACCTGAGCCCCTTCGATGTTACAGATGCCAACGCTTTGGACATCATAAAGAAGAATGCAGAGGCCCCATTATTTGCGGTATCTGCAGCCAGCGACATAGCACAGAAGTGTGCATAAAGGCCCATAAAGAAGGACGACAAACCACATCCAAGTGCCCCAATTGTTCCAAGCCACACCATGCTTGGAATAAGCGCTGCCCAGAGCGTCTCAAGAGGATAGCAGCTATGAAGAATACATCCTCTTCAAACCAAAACAAACCAGCTCCATCCCAGCCACCTAAAGAACAGAGAACTCCTCGCCAGAGAAGACCAACTCAGCCAACTCCTGCTCCTACTTCTACATCTACAATAGCTCCTGCATCTACACCTACAACTGCTCCTAAAAAGGACCAGCAACGACCTGCAACTGTTCCTAAGAAGGATCAGCACTGACCTGCAACTGCTCCCCAAAGGGACCAACAACGACCTATAACTGTTCCTAAGAAGGATCAGCACCGACCTGCAACTGCTCCCCAAAGGGACCAGCAACGACCTTCATCCTCTTCCCCTTCCCAAACCTTGACTCAAGCAATTGAGTCCCTCACCCTGCAAGACCTCATACCTATCGCCTTCCAGATCCTTACCAAAGTCCTCTCCCTCTCATCATTCTCCACCTTCCAGCAATTTCTGCAACAATTCCAGTTTCCAGCCACTGAGCAGAGATAATCCTTCCCTGCTTGTAATCCTCTCCTTTCAAATTCCCTAATCCTAAAAGGAGAATAGCTATTACAAGGCTGTCTTCCTTATAAGGAAACAGCTCTTGTTTTTCCTGTCTCCCACCCTCTTTCCCTGTTAACCCTCCTCTTACCCTATCCTTAGGGGGCCGTTCTCGTGCCAGCTGACCGAGCGCAGCACAGTTCTGGCCCCCTCCCCCTTTTCCATCACAAGAGCAGGAATAAACTTCTTTGTTTAAACCTACTCCTTTACTCTCCTACTAAAAATTCCTTCACTCCTCTCCCAGTCTCTTTTACTTACTGGGACTCACTACTGTCAATACTTTATCCTCTAACTAAAAACTTTCTTTCGTGGACCTAAAAGGGAGACCCCCTTTTCGGGTTACTATCTACCCCTTGTCACGTCTTGTACCATTCCATTCCATTCCATCCTTCATTCATCATCCTTACATATCATTTCCTTTACCTATCCCTTACCTGACATTCCTTTTCCTATTTTTACCTAACGTTCCTTTTATTAACATAAATTTTACTCCTTGGAGTATACCATTTACAAACCCAATCCTCTTACGGGCTGCCCAGCGGCAAGAGCCCGTGTCATGCTATATGCATGGCAATCTACACACACACACACACACACACACACGGAAGAAAGCAACAGGATTTTATTTTAGTTAGGCAAACGTTAAAGATTTTGAAAGGGGCGAGTGACAACACA
>NC_090767.1:18263473-18278473 GCF_036898095.1 Palaemon carinicauda
TATGGATTTGTTCTCAAAGATGATTATTGAACCATTGCATAGGTGTTTTTTTAAATATATATCCTCATTGAAATTCATAGCGTACCAAAAACTTTCTTAATCTTTAGGATCGACTGGACATGCAAAGTCAAAATGTACTAGTTCAAAAGGAGGCTGTGTCCTATCATCAAGTACTTTTAACCTTCCATTTACCATTTTTAACTTCAATACAACCTTTGCAATCTTAGATTTTTGTATCGGTGATTTCCATACCTTCCCCGTCCTTTAATCAAAATGGCAACCAGTAAACTATCAATGATCACTCCACCATCAGTTTTCAGAGTAGCAGCTACGTTGTTGGGTTGAATCACATAATCAGACACAATTTCTGTTGAGGATTCCTATAAAGATGTAAGTTTTGTGCATAAACTTATCGTCCTCAGCACTTCAGATAATTAGCGGTCGTTCAAATACTGAATGATTTAGGCAAAAGTTTCAGCGATAGGTTCTTCTTCCAGGTCAGCCTCTGCTACTCCACCTCTGTTAGAATAGTGTCATGAAACTTCTGCTGCCATTGATTAACAAGGAATCTGACATCTTACAATTCATATTTGTGTTCATCATCTTCGAACATCAGTCTGCTCCCGGGCCCAAAACCTATCAGTATCTATCCATGACTGTTGTAAATACATACATACACACACATATATATATATATATATATATATATATATATATATATATATATATATATATATATATATATATATATATATATATATATATATATATATATATATATATATATATGATGGCAAACCAACCTCTGACTGGTACTTTGCAGGACGTGCTTTGGTACTTTCCACAAAGACAAATATTACATCGCATTGAACCTTCTATAAGGATACCCAATATAGCACTTATTTTGGAATGTACTACAGTGCCCTCCACTTTATTTGGTTTCCAATTAGCATATACACATACATAGGTACTATATTAATAACTATTGTAAACAAAAGATCATACTCTTATCATTTTACTTCTGGACATTGTTCATATTTATGGAGTAACAGATTTTAGATATATGATTCCCTAGACACTGCGCAAGAGGTGACAGCAACATTTCAGAATTGCGTCATGCTTCAAGATTGTGTAGGATTCCGTATGAAAACGGTTAGTGGTCATTGTCAAATATATATACACTTAGCTAAACTTGATTTGTATCCATATTATGCAGTACAGTTTTAGAGTAATGTATTGTTTATGGAAATGTAGGCTACGTGTGGGGAGAGTTGTCAAATAGTCAAGTCATTCCAATAAAAACAGGAAACACTTGCTTTACTGTTAAACTTGACTCTAGTGCTAGAGTAAGTACATGCTGTATATTACTGCAATATGCACTAGAGTATCAGATATCAGAGCATGACATTATCTGCAAATCCAAAATCTGGTATTTTATTATGCAATAGAGTGAATAAAGCCAGTTAGTTCAAAGTACCTAATAAAATTGTGTAGCGGATGTGTGCCTCTTGAGTACTTACTTAATTTACATAATTACTTAATGCACTTAATTACTTATTTACTTTGAAAAAGGCTTCAATTTCCTTTTGAGAGCCTTGATAATGTTATCAGTTGTTTAGCTACGGGCTGCCAACGTAAGAGCCCGTGTCCAGCAAAAGAATTGCAATCTATCAAGCACCGGATGTCTAGAGGGAGCTTGTTATCATTTCTGATGTTGAAAGCACACAACATGAACTTCTACGATATGCTAAATAATTTTTAGCGATATATAACAATTATAAAGCTGAAATAGTTTCGATAAGTCTTGTTGGTAAAAAAGACTCTGAAGGGCAGCCAGTTTATCAAATTGTACACTTTCAGTGGGAAAATTTCTATATTTTGTAATGCCTTAAAATAAAAAACAAATGTTCTGAATTCTCCAGAAATGCACCAGATCTAGCACAAGCGCCCCGAAATTACAAATCTTGTGACCAGTTAGACTGAGATGATATGTTGTACTTAGTAGGTTATATGATTCTGTTGCAAATGAGAGAACTTGCGAGTATATAATACTTATATGTAAATAACTCTATAATGTATAAAATTTTCAATATCCAAACAAAAACTTCTTATTATAAATTTTTCATTATTTCAAAAACAAGGATTTGTCAAACAAATGCTCTTTCTTCTGAGATTATTAACTTTCAATACGTTGTATCAGTAATTAAGTCTTGAGCATTCTAAGAACCGACAATCTTTCTACAATCTCTTATCTAATATGACATACAAGCGAACAATCGGTTACTTGATATTATTATGCGATTCAAGGAGCCTTTGTATATCAGCAGCCAGTTCCTCCAGCATGGATTAAAAATGGACTTCAACTAACCTAACCATTCCCACCTAACCTAACCTACAATCCATGTCCTTACCTACTTACCGAAGGGGGGCTAACGACCCCCTGCGACCCCCTTTACACTGCTGCATTCTGAGTAAGCCATAATAATACATAGCCTACAGGTAGCCACTATCATACATACACCCCCAATTGTATTCAGGCGATGACTGGTTGGCTAAATTGTCAGAGTCATCTGGTAGTGATGAGTTGGACAAGAAAAGATTCATACAGCATAAAATTTATTCCTCATTTTCAGTTGAGAAATAATATACATTACGGAACCTTTGAAGGATGTTGGAACAGACTGGGTGTAGAATTTCTAAATTTGCGACAGACAACCCTCATTTTAAAACGAAAACAAACATAAGAAAGCCAATTGACATAAGGTTTTCCCCTAGCATAACCTAGGAGCCGTATCCTTAACTACCGGGGCAGCAGTAATCCTAGCTAGCTTACCCTAAGACTAAGACTCAACCTCATGTTTGCTACCAAACCAGCTCCACTCTTAATAAGATAACACTAAATCATATTTAGTAAATTGTAAAACTAGCTTCCTATTCTCGCATTTCAGTTCAAATGAACAAGTTCCCATAAAGACAGTGGACAAATAATAAGTAAGTTTACACCTGTCCCAATGAACTATATACACCCACATATATTACAAACTGAATCAAAAGTCTTAAACAAATATATTTTTGGCAAAAAAGCTTAAAATTTACATAACTATAGCATAGATAAAGCTTACCCTATACTTGTCAGAATTCAGTCAGCCTAGTCTAAAATATCACATCTGAGCAATTCACCATTCCGGATGAATTATCTTCTGTTTACGAAAGGATAGGATAGGATTGCTATCTAAAGATATATCCGACAGCGGTTGGTAATCCTAGGGCACAATTCTTCATCAAGGGTGTATGGCCACTTCTGTCCCGGCCATATACCATTCTGGGGGAGGATCTCCCTGCCAGCTCAAGAACCTGTTTACCCTGCACAACTGACACCGAGTTCCCTCACAGGCTTACCCGGCACAGGGGACACCAGCTTGTAGTACTGTTTTCTGCTGGTGTTCTGTAGTTCTCGCCCCTTCAGTTAGCAGTTGACCTACAGATGAGTAATTTCGATGACACTTTCGTCTGTCATTTCTGCTATGTCTGGGAAAAATTCCACTGTCAAGCTTATTGCAATATCTACAAGAGATGCATAGCATACCTCTAAAACCGAGAAGACATTGCATACTATGCCTTCTCCTTGGCTAGAAAACTGGGACTAGCTAAGCAGTACAGTTATGACTTTGTCAATCACAATGCAGGTGCAAATATGACTTGTGCAGTCTGTACCATAACCTCATGTCCCACATCATGACTGGAAGAAACAGGGAGCATCCATTGTATAAGGAAACCCTTCCACTGAAATCCAATACCACAGCCATCCCTGACTGGAATCCTCCTGGCAGACTTGATATGATTTTATAACTTGATAAGAAGACTACTAACAGGACTCTTCCCTACACCTTTCCTCGTCCTCATAAGGGCACTCCCAGAGCTACTACCACCACTCCTTTCTCCTCTCCCTCTCCTGTGGAGACTCTTCCTGCAAAGAATAAGAAGAGAGGAACCACCACACCACCTGCCAACGCCCCAGCCCAGGACTCCGCGCCAGCTGGCTCACCACGTTCTAGCACCCTAAGTCTTGACATGGATATTAATCTGGCCACTGACACGCAGGACCCTGCTCGTGCAGAGACCCATCTTCCTGAATGCAACTGTACCAGATGATTGACTCATCTCCTTGAGAAAGCAACTTCTACTCTCACTTCAGCTGTTAAAACTGATCCAGAGCCACAGCCTTCCGCAATCGACCCAAATTAGCTTCCAAAATTCAAGCTAACAGCTGTGGAAAGGGCACCCTTCTATGCAACGGTAACTGATTGCAACATCCAAAACAAGCATCAAGATCAGAATCAGAACCAACCTTAAGGGTTTTTTATCATCACCCCAGAATACCACAGCAGTCCCATCTGCTTCTAGAAGGAGGCTTCATTGACCTATCTGGATCCAGTGAAGAAGTTAAAGAAGGCAGTTGTTTTTAACTTCCCTACCGACATGCCGCTGTCTTTCATCAGTGATTGCAGCAACGTTTATCATCTAGAACGCCCTTTTGGCAGTCACAAGCAGTGCATCAGGAGAATTATAGTCATTTTCCTCGGGAAGATTCCAGCAAAATTAGACCTTGGACTCTAGGGAAAGTTCCCCATAGTTGACCTGGATGTTGAGCCCCTACACTGTTTCAACTGCCAACGTTTTGGCCACCACAAGACTGCCTGCAGAAGTAAAAAGGTCTGGGAAGTCTGCAGACGCTGGCAACCCACTCCAGAATGCGTCAACACACACAAGAATGGGTCACCTGACTTTTGTGGGTGGGGCTTCATTGTCCACAAACTTTATGCTTTTATGACTGACTCCACCTCTTCGAATCATTTGACAAGCAGGCCCGACAACCTGGTTTGACAAACCGTCTGACCGTGTAAACCAACCATTATGTTAAGAAGATGAAGAAGTCCTTAAACGGTGGTACAAAAATCTAGTATATTTATGCTGTACGTGAGTCAGTTGTCAATGAATTTGGAGGATTTTATAAAAGCTTGTGTATTGTAATGGATGGGGAAAGAGCTTTGAGTGTCAATAAGGGAGTCTGCTTGGTTCACTCAGGGAAAATAGATATGATTGTATCACACTGTAATGCATTATTGTTATATATTACTTTAGTTTATCTTAACTAATGATCAATTCCATTTTCTGTTATTGTAGTGAAGTTATCATTACGTCATGATTTTCTGTTATTGTAGTGACGTTTTTATTACGTCATGACTCCAGCCGTTGGGCAGTTGAATTTGAAATAGAGTCAGCGTCTGCCTCCGTGTACTAGAGAATACATCTCTTTTTAAGAACTCGTCTTTTCATTTCCTTTTTCTGCATGCATCTTTACAGAGAATGACTACAATATAGATTAAGCAGGAATATTACAAGTGGCGACGACGAATACAACAGAAAATAAATTGATTAACCATGGCTACACAGTGTCCAGCATTCAATCCTAGCTTAGAAACTGTAGTTGAGTTTCTTGAAAGATTCACAGTTCAATCTGCTGATTTACTGCAGCAAGCTGGAGACGACAGTACTAAGAAGGTCAGTATTTTGGTCAAATCTCTTCCTGTAAATGTCGTTACTGATGTGCAAAGGAGACTTAAGCCAGTGAAACTGTCAGACGCCACATACGAAAATATTAAAGAAAAGTTAATTGCTCAGTATGAGGTTAAAAGGAGTGTGATAGGTGCAACGGTGCAATTCCTGAATAGGAAACAACTTCCGGATGAATCTATTGAAAATTATGCACGTGCATTATATGACTTGTGTTCAAATTGCAATTATAAAGATTGTTGTCGGGACAGGTGTCTGCGAGATGCATTTGTGAGTGGCTTAAGGTCTGTCAGCATTCTGAGTGGTTTGTTACAAGACTGTGGAAACAAGTCATTTAACGAGTGTGTTGAGAAGGCGAAACTACTGGCAACATTTTCCGCCGATGCTCAGGATATAAAGCCAGAATGCAATCATCACACAACCTATAAAGTTACTGAACATAGGGCTAAAGGTATTAAAAAGGTTCCTACTTCATACATTTGCATAAGGTGTGGTCAGAAATCGAATCATTTTGCTAATGATTGTTTTGCCATGAAACTGAAATGCATGAAATGCCAGAAAACTGGTCACCTTGCTAGGTGTTGCAAATCCACTGCAAAGTCATTGCATGCGGTCTCTGAAGCAACTCCGAGGGATGCAGCAACGCCCCAGGGAAATGTGGCAACGCAGCATAAGGGGATGGCACGCTGTGACCAGACGGATGATGATGTTAGTGTCGTAGAAGACAGCTGTGAATGTTCTCAGCGAAGGGTAAATTCATTTTTAGAATAAACTCCACTGTGCCTATGTCTGATTCACCATATATGTTGAGCTGTTTTATTAACAATCAGAAAGCTGATTTTGAAATTGATAATGGAAGTCATGTTTCTACAATATGTCCAAGTGATGCAGCCAGAGCCCGTGTTGTTATTTCTCCAACAAAACACCGTGTTCGTGGATACAGTGGAAATGCTATAAATTTATGTGGAGAAGCTTATGTAAATGTGACTTATGGTCACAAAATATTGAAACACAAATTCTTAATTGTAAATTCCAGTAATGTTAATTTGTTGGGTAGGGATTTATGTCAAAAGATGGATATTAAAGAGGATGCAAACTGATGCTCTGATGTTTTGCATAGTGCTTTTATACAGCAATATTTAGAAGAATTTTTTATTAAATTGTACATCCATTGTGCATTGAACTTCCTCAATCAGTCTTTTATGACAGCCACGGCCTAATATAATAAAAAAAAAAGTTCTTAAAACCACGGAATATTTAATATTTAACTGTCATAACACAGGGTTTTGTTCAATCCGTTGAATCTTATTATGTATATGAAGAATTGCATAAATGTAAAAAATGAATATAGGAAAGAATGGATTTTTACAGCTGTTTAACATTTATAAGTAAATTGCATTAATATAAATACAATTGAGAATCAAGCAGACTTGTATTTATCACTATTTTGTTAATAATATATAAAAAGTGTGACTGTGATTAAAGAACAAAAATTGACACACAAGTAAATTTAGAATTTGCTTACAATTTTTTTTTTTACAATTTTAACATAAAATATCTTATTCACTATTAATAACCCAACCATGTTTTGCTATTCTTCAAAACTGATCGAATATTTATTAATATCAACTTATATATTTAAACAATCCTCTATTAAAATGGCATTTTCCAAATTTCTGTAAATATTTATTTTTAAGCAAGTAATGCATTGCAAATGCACACAGCACACTTTAGCTCTGACTACATTAGTCCATATTTGGTGTTTTCAATTTGCGTTGGAAATACTGCTATAACGATATGAGCCTGTAGTTCTGCTATTTACCCTCTGACATTTGTTTATGTCAGCTCTTACAGTGGTTTTACTAACCATGTATAGCATTTGAGAATACTTATCAACTATATTACCACAGACATTGGGGAGAAAAATTGAATATCTGTTGTTTTGGTAATGCTTGCTACAGAAACTTGTGTCACTGAGCCTTGCTCTGCCGCAGGACTTATCGGGGAAAAATAGTACTCCGCAAAACAAAGTCTTCCAATAGTTTTTTCTTAATATTTTACTGATTTTTTACTGGAAATCATTTGGAGGTCACCTCCAACCGATTTCAGTAAGCATCACTTAATTCTGATTAAACCCCAAAAGAATTCATATATCTTTCAAAGCAACGTGGAAAGTAAAATGCTCCACCTTTCGCTCAGAATAATATGAAGGGGATTTGCTTCTTAGAAATTTGAGATGATTGTTGTTGTTGTTGTTATTGTTGCAGATTACCGGACGCTTTGTGAAGTAGTTTAATGTACAAAAGGGATCCTTCCTGAAGAAGCCTCAAATTCTTTTAGTTTATAGATAGACCTTGGGTTATAGGGACCGATACTTGGTCACTCTACATTGAGGGGACATTGTTTGTCGTAAGAGAAACTTCTTAATGGAACTAAACAAATTGTCGTTATTTACATGCATTGATATACACCAAAAATGAAAAACAGACCAGAAGCACATACAGTAAGATCAAAGGTTAAAGGTCAAAGCATAGAGACAGAGAAAATAACTGATTTATGAATTTAGAGATTTAATCTGGAAATTTATTAGTCCACATCAGGAATGTATTTCTGTGAGAAGAAAATCAGATCTTCTTACTGAGGTTGTTTTATATTTCTAGTGTTCCTGTAATTTATTAAAATCAATATGAAATTACTTTTAGAGAGAGAGAGAGAGAGAGAGAGAGAGAGAGAGAGAGAGAGAGAGAGAGAGAGAGAGAGAGAGAGAGAGAGTACCATCCTCCACCGAGACTAACAAAGAAGCGGGACTTCTCTCTCAGCAAACACATCTAAAAGGTCATCATCATTTCACCATCAAATTGCGACATTGTCTGTTGCATCAACGTCACATTTCTCTGTGACATCAACTCAAATCTGTTGATTATAAGTAACAAGGAAACAAGGAAGACATGTACACGTTAAGAATCTCCCCTCCCCCCTCTCCTTACCATATATACATACCACTTGAACTAATATCCTTATGATGGTAATAAAAGGTTTATATAAAAAACTGTTATTAATATAGATAAATTTATTGTATCAACAACAGCATGTTATTAGTATAATGTCTAAATATCAGTAAAAATTAATATTAAATTATATAATCAGGTGCAGTGCATAAATTGTCCATATTAACACAAATAAAAATTATAATCCAGGTTATTTATCAATATCATATAGGAGTATATGTCAACAAAATGATATTCCCCAAATAACACAACATATATATTAAATCTATTTGTATTCATGAGCAAGAATTGAGTGAAAATCTGAATTCAAGGATGTATATATATAGTACATTAGATTATATCTTAATAAAAAATATTGCAGAAGGCTACAAAATATATATTTTAATAACAAAAACAGTATGTTCAAATTGTGTCGTGAATGGGTGTCGAGTATAAAAATAGTATATTCATATTATGATGTCAATGGATATGCAGTAAAAAAATATTACAATTGAATTATGTCGTAAATAGCTATACAGTATGAAAATAGTACATTCCAATTATTTTGTAAATTGATATACAGTATGAAAATAGTACAGTTAAATTATGACGTAAATGAGTATACAGTATAAAAATAGTATATTCAAATTTTGTTGTAAATGGGTATAGAGTACAAATATAGTATATTCAAATCATGTCATGAATGGGTATACGGTATGATAAATAGTACATTCAAGTTATGTCGTAAATGGGTATACAGTATAAAGAATAGTACATTCAAATTATGTTGTAAATGGGTATGCAGTACATGGGCCCTGAGGTATATTTAGAAAAAGTGCAATTTTGTGGAGGGGAATAAGATTATGAATTTCACCAAATGCAAAGGAAGAATCAAATCAATAGTACTTTGGATTAAGGTAGAATATTGGCACTAGCTTTGTTGCTCACAAACAGTTATCCCATTGAGCAAGTGGGAAATGTGGGTCATGTGGCATAGACAGAGTTGGAAGTCTGAGGACAGGAGTCTGAAGGTGGAGAGCCTCATACTAAAGGACCTTCCTGGGGCACTGTAAACCTTATCTCAACTGTCGCTTGTTATCAGAATCTGGCATTGGACTATCGTGGACTTCTCTCACTTAGGATCAGATTCCTGTGGAAAAAAAACAGGATTTTAGGTTGAGAAGGTAGATGTTTTTTTCTGAGAAGGAATCAAAAGTTATTACAAAGCACATGAAATTTAGGAATGTATTTATAGGGGTTCTAAGAAATGTTTATTAAATAGGTTGACTATGACAACAGGAGTGCACAACTCTACAGAATGGAATGGGTGTAGAGACGAACAGAAAATAATATGAGTAGTGGAAATGAGATTCCTGGGAAGAGCATGTGGAATGATACATGATGGGAGAAGACCTGAAGACCTCTTGTTGAGATTGTGCACGTACAGGTGGACAGAAAAGCAGACTGGAGCAGGGGGTGAAATGTACATTGATGTGCTGGTTCTGTACCAAAAGGCATGTTCTTTATTCCTGGAAATAAGTGATAAAATTCTAGAAAGAGTCAAGTATTCAAGTTCACTGATCACCACCATGTACTTTGGGCCATCGTCATAACGAGGGATATGCTTCAGGGCTTCATTAATTTCATCTTCCACTTTGTGAAGAGAAGCTAAAAGATTAATTCACAATTTCCATGTCAGCCATGGTAAAAAAGTTTCTTGCTAAAGATATTGCTATAAATTAATGTTGAGAGTAATCATTTCGGTATAGTAGCAAATATTCAGATAGGAAGGTCACCCTTATTGCTTTACACATTAACTCATTTTATTATGGAGAGTGTGAATATGCTATTAATGAAATAAAGAGTATTTTGTATTCATTATATTTCCTTGTAATTATATGATTATCATTTTGCTTGCTGGGTAATCCTTAATTTTATTACATCTACCCTTAATCTATTAGTAAGGTCACTTCGCGTGTCTGCTGATTAAATGCAAAGATTTAATGGTACTCACCTGAAGATTGTGATCAAACAGGAGATCAGGTGAGTTCTTTTCAGTTCTGATCAATCAAGAGGCTCTAATCACCTAAGTGGATTCCAGATGATTTGCTGGGAAGAAGATGTCCTCGTCTTGCTTCTTAAGGAGACTAGACTACTCTTCTTTGATTATGTGAATCTGCAATTAAATGAATCTGATATTAAAAATTTCTCAAAAAGTATAAAAAATAGCAATTGAAAGAACGAATCATTGAAATAGATCATATCTCTTAGTTTTCACATTACATTTATGATAGAACAATGTACAAAAGGAAATATCTCATTTATTTCAATAGTCTTAATAAATTTGAATTCAAAAAGACCATCCGGAATCAAATGGCTCCTTCATTCCAAGTTTTATCATTCATGAATTTGTCACAAGAAGTGAAAAGGAGAAATAATAATTGTGTCTTGACCAAATCTTCCATCAGCAAATCTTAAGAAAAATATAGAAGTTGAAGAGAGGAGGATCTGAGCAAAGAAGAGGAAGATGACTCTAGAGAAGGACAAAGTAAAGGAATGGCTGTGTCTGGTACTCACCTATATCAATCTGAGATGAGAAGTGAATAAATTAACACTTTGAAAGATGACCTGTTTTTCCCTGAAGTCAGCCTCTATTTCCAGAATGCAGATAATGTCTGTTGTTTAGGTACATTGCCTGGCCCTTCCGGCCATACACATGCTCTTGCTGTTTTGCAGCCCATGGCAAAAATATCTCAAAAAAGCATTAAAAATCTCTCCACTCCTATCCAAGTACTGGGTGGATGCTTTGAATAAACTTCTGGGATATAATAAAATATATAGTTCTAAAATGACTATATTTATCAATATATCTGATCATTTACATAGTTAAATAATGGAGAGCAGTAAGCCGAGTTGCCGTTCCGAAGTCCTCGAGAATATTCACCCACTCAAATTATCAAGTGGTCTTATGCAGTAATATTCTCTTCACCATATATCCCTTTATTCAACACTGATCGGAAATTTATGAAATGATACACTGTAAAAGGATATAAAACAGCATCTAACCAAACGCAAGAATTACTCTTAAGAAAGTTGGAGCTATATAAAGAATACAAACTTTACAAATAACGCAAGCCAAGCACGGTAATCTACTTGAATTTATATTAAAGGTGAAATAGGGAAATTGCGTTTAACGTTAGTAAAATACACCAAATACAGTATAATTTGAGATTTCCAAGGTCAAATTATACTAAGTATTAATAGCAGACACGCTGGTTGCCGCAATTCATGAATGGAATTGTTAACTGCTATAAATTAAAGTATACTGAGCGTGTATAATCACAAAGTTACTCACATCTTATATCAGCCCGGCAGGAGTAAAGCTGCACTTTAATGGAAGCGGTGGTGTGATAGTCTCAGGGGTTCAAACTTCCGATATACGGAATCTATTTTGCACTTATATATTACTTTGAGTTCATGAGGTTAAATAAATTCACATCCATAGCGTAGATAACTTTCAGGATAAAACCATATGATCGTCAATCG
Organism: Palaemon carinicauda; assembly: GCF_036898095.1. Classification (NCBI taxonomy): domain Eukaryota; kingdom Metazoa; phylum Arthropoda; class Malacostraca; order Decapoda; family Palaemonidae; genus Palaemon; species Palaemon carinicauda. Next base: position 18,275,581 of record NC_090767.1, read on the forward strand.
CCCCGATATATATTGATGGACCGACAGACCTCTCTCCACTCTGCCTCATGTTGAACTGATCTACCAGAACAAAAGAACTGGAACAGACTTTTGTTTTCTTTAATGTAAACACTCAATTGGGGATCTCGGTAGTTTACTAGCTAATTAGATTGTAAGTACTTGTGACAACAAGCTCAGTTTAGATTCCTCTAAAATAAAAGAGATCACGAATTGTTTATTTGGCAAATTAAATATAAAATGCAATTTTCATTTCCACACCTAAGTAATGGAAGTATTTAATTGATATGCAAATATAAAAAAAATGAAATTTCTTTTCATTTTCCACAGATGCAGACTGACCAGACTCCTAAATAAAAAAAAAAAAAAACGAGAAAAGGATGTATACGAATGACCTCTCACCAGAGGGCTGATGTAAGTGCCATTTAAAGAAATGGTGGAATTTCCCAAAGGAAGCTCAACAAATAATTCTCCTGAGAACATGCAATAAACAAAGAATTGATCTTTTGTGAAAAAAATAGGTTTATAGCATCTTGCTTAATGACTGAAAACAAATTAGGTAAGTAAAATCCTTATGATGAAACTATTCAGAAGAGGTGATTTTTACAGTTAGTTTCTAAAAACAAAAGTTGAATGATTGAAAACCCTAAGTTAATCTTTACTTATTTTTTCTGATTTAGAAATAAAAAAGTAATTTAGGACATAACAGATAAAACACTTCAAGTTGAAATGATTTGAAGACCATTTGGAGAGTGAAAGGAATAGAATACTTGTTCAACATTACTTGTGTGTTCCTTTGTGCTTATCCGTCTGTGTGTGTCTCTGTCTGTCTGTGCTGACGAAGAGAGACATCCAATCTCTTTCACCTTTGTTTGTTTCTGCTAATATAATGAAGTTTTACTTCCAACTAAAGAAAGAGGAAAAATTAATATCAAATTAAATATAAGACAGTACTGGAATATAAAAAAGTTCTAATATAGGTCTTATATAGTAAACTATCATAAGAAATATATATTTATTATAAATAATAGTAATCTTAACAATGATAGTATCAATAAAAAGGAAAATATGGAAAACTTTTGCCAAAGTTACCGAAAGGAAAGTAATTTTACTCTTTGCATTTAATTTATTAGGAACAATAAACTCTGATTTTATTTTTTCCCTTCAAGTCATTTAGAGTAGTAAGTGGAGAGTTTTTTCCTTAAAATCTTTGAAAGGGGTACTAACTTTCTTATCTACCAATTCTGGAGCAAAACTATTGATATTTCATTAAGATTATAAGATAAATTATCATATGAATGTTAATATCAACATTGTTCTACTATTCCTGTACATAATTGAGAAAGAAAAAATGTTAACATTATTTAAGTAGTCTTGGATAGACAAAAATAAAGATCCCAAAATGAGAAATGACTAATTTACCTACACATTACCGTCTTAGTTCTGTGTTCCTTTTCCTCTCATCACAGGTCGACTAAATGGGTCTGACTGACGCTGCTCTAACATATCAGCTTCTCTTGAGTCCAACAGATGACAGTGGTCAATATCCCTGTGCACCAGATTATGTGAAGTACATCGTTCCACCAGCCGTGATTTGGAGCTTCCCTTTCTGATCCTGGCCTCTGATCCTCTAGGCAAGGTGTAACTAAGCAATTTGCATGGAGGGACTCGCTGAGTGCAGGGAGATGTTCGAATGACCTCTCTATAGTGCTGATGCACGCACCGTTAGAAAAGAGGGAGGAATTCCCGAATACAAAAATTGTTATTTTGGAAAACAGAATTATCAAATGCCTCTTACTTAAGGGTCAATGATGAATTGGTGAAATAAAGGCAATGCCTTAAAACCATTATAAGTAGGTACCTTTTACAATTATTATCTAAAAATAATTGTAGATTGCCTGAAAAAACCAGAAAAGTTACCAATTGAAGACAGCAGAGAAGGAGGCTACAAGCTTCAATGATATCTGACGTTTGCTAATAATTACTGCTTTTTTCTGTCTACATGAGAAGAACGGAGACACACTTAACCTATTTTACCTGTGCTTGATATAGAATAAATTATTATATTTTACAAAATCAAAATCTATATTGCTTTGTGTAAAAAAAAAGAAATTAAAAATATTCGAAAATAAGTCTAATCGTATATATTTTTTTGGAATTTTATGTTCAATCATGAATAAAAGAAATGAATATTAATGCTACTCTTCTCATTCAGTTTATCAAAATAGTACTTCTTAATTTTACTCTTTCTATTCCTTTCATTAAGAGCAGTAACTACAAATCTTACATTTTCATTCAATTGATTAAAAGAAGTAACTCCTTATCATACCCATTTCATACAATGCATTAAGAACAGTAACTCAAAATTCTTACCCTGAAATTCCTACCTCATATCATTATTCTCTTCTTCAATGTCAGCTTCAGTTCTGCCTTCCTTCATTTTCTTATAAGAATTTCACTTCATGAGTCTGACGGACGCTGGCCTAACATGTCAGCTTCTCTTAGGTCCAACAGATGATGAGGAACCTTATCCCTTTGCAGCAGTCAGCCAGTCAGTCAGTCTTCTGTTCTACCAGTTCATCTGATCTGCAATAGGAAACAGCATCAATATATGAGGCCATTACAAAGTTCAAGCGTTTTGTAAAAGATAAAATCTCTGCAATAAAAAGCTTAGTGTGATAATCCTTTACTTTGATCCTTTATTATAAAAGTAAATTGATTAACTATAATAATATGATTGTTTGGCAGCAAAACTAGTCCATTTTAACATGTACTTCCAAAGAAAAAATTATACTTTTTGATAAGTTTACTTTAATGTTCAAACTAATCAAATACAGAACAAGAGATTTCACAATGAACTCACCTGTCTGAAAAGTTTTAAGATCCCCTTTTCTCA
>NC_090767.1:18290973-18300663 GCF_036898095.1 Palaemon carinicauda
GTGCTAGAAATAGGAATGAATGGCGAGCGATTGTGACGCAGTTCCGGTAGGCCTTGCTGCTTCCTCCGGTGCCTTAGATGACCGCGGAGGTAGCAGCAGTAGGGGATTCAGCATTATGAAGCTTCATCTGTGGTGGATATTGTGGGAGGTTGGGCTGTGGCACCCTAGCAGTACCAGCTGAACTCGGCTGAGTCCCTGGTTAGGCTGGAGGAACGTAGAGAGTGGAGGTCCCCTTTTTGTTTTGTTTCATTGTTGATGTCGGCTACCCCCCAAAATTGGGGGAAGTGCCATTGGTATATATATATATATATATATATATATAAACATACATATATATATATATATATATTTATATATATATACACATATATATATATATATATATATATAACTATATATGTATATTTATATATATAAATATATATATATATATATATATATATATATTTATATATATATATATATATATATACCATCAGCCGCCGGCTGCCGGGGCCTGCCCCCCTTGCCGACGATCCGCCGCTGTGCCGGCGGTCGCCACTGTGGTGTTGTCCATCTCGGTTGCTCAGTGTGTCCTCCTTGATGTTTACACCCTGCAGGACCGGTCTCCGGCGTGGCGTCGGTCTGCCGGAGCCCCCTAATGAGGCGTTAAGGGACATGCACCCCTTCCTCGGCTGCTGGCACCATGCTGGCAGTCAATCTGATGCAGCCAGATAGCCTGGCCACCTCCATATAGGTATTGTTATACCAGCTAATATAGTGGCTATGCTGTATGGTTGCACATTACATCATTTCCAGCATACTCTGTGCATCTCAGTGCAGTCGCTTGCCTGAACCTACATATTACTAAGGGGTTTATCCTATTTTCCCCCCTCCCTCGCTAGGCTCTGAGCGGTCTCAGATCCTTTTACACTCTGCGGACAGAGTTCTAAGGAATTGTCTACGGATAAGGTTACGGTAACCGGCTGGGCGGGATTCACAAGTATGTGTCTATCTACTTCCCTTCCTGCTCATCTATCTTGAGCATATAATTAATATGCTAATTATAGATTAAGTTATTCTCAAGTCTAGAATATTGTAAGTCATTCTTATGCCTTCCATGTACTCATGATCTCTTTCTTTTACAGGAGGAGTACATGAAGTGTGAGAGCAACTTCTGTGGAGTTAAACGCCCGGACTTCTACGGGCATAAGGCGTGCCGGACTCACGCCCCCTGCGCCGCCAAGAGACGCGACCTTAAATACTGGGATCCGTAGAACTGTTCAGTCTGCAAGAGTCTCCTCGATGAAGCGTTCAATAATCCTCCTACCACGGAGGTAAGGGACACTGCTAGAGAGAAGCTGCGCAAATGGGTGCGAGGCTTCCAAAAGAACGCCTCTGGACCTTATCTTCCAAATGAAGATATGAGGGCCTTGCTTTTCCTGAAAGCATCCAAGGACTCATTGATCCTCAAGAACAGATTCCCACCGTCCAACTGGTGGTCGAACCTGACATCGTCATGGCACAGTCAATGCGTACGTGCCATTTTGATTCCGACGACGTGGAACGTATGTCGGAGGTGTCAGAAGGTACGGAGAAGACCCTCATGGGCAAAGAGCTCGACTATGAGGAAGATCAGGTGGAATATCCTGATTCGGAGAACGAGGTCGCTCCAGCTACCCCAGTAGCCCTGTGACATCCGAGGAACCTGTTCCTTTGTCTTCCGCCACCCCGGATCCACTTCCATCGGCCACTCAAGAGGTCTTCAAGATGCTAGAAGCCCTCATGGACAAGAAGCTGAGAGACACTCAGGAACATTTCCGGACGACTCTCATCGGCTTCAAACAACCAAAAAAGATTTTGGTTAAGGACTTCCCCCACTGCTCGGATGCTAACTCTTGGAGATACGCCGAGCACATGCCAATCACAACTGGCAAAATATTTATTAGTGAAAGGGTCGGCTCTATTCTTCTGGAAGAAGTGGAGTTCTTCTCAAACTTCGAGGCTTATCCGGACTGTTATGTCCGACTCAGGTCCGAACCAGCCTCAAAAGAAGAGACCGAACCTAAGGAGGTGATAGTGTTCGATCTCGCAAAGGCCCAAGCTATGCTGGCTCACGTAGTGAAGAGTCGGGGTTTCACCAACTCCAAGATGCCAGCACTGAGCAAAAAGTATCCAACCTTTGTTGCTTCAGCTACTGCGACCTTTCCCTTCATTGAAAAGGCCCTCCAAGCGGTCATGAAGACTGTGGAGGAAGGGAAACCTTGCCCTGCACTAGAGGAGTGCAGACCCTTCTCCCTCACTCTTACCCCCGATGACAGTTACTGGAAAGACATCCAGCTTACTTTTACGGTCAGGAAACTAGAACCTGATGTGGCCGGTCGTCAGTTTAACGAGGACCTCCCACGACTGAACGATCATCTCCTTCGTAGGGAACAGGATACCAAGGAGAGACTAGCTGCTTCGCTGTCACATCAGGTACAGCTAGAACTCATGGTCGGGGACACCAGAGTCCCGGACATTTACATGGTCTTTGCAAAGTCACACCTGGAGACTGTTCAGCTTCGCTAGGGCTCTCAGAGCCTGTAGAAAATTTGTGTTTGCCAATGCAACGGTGAAACACAAACCTCGGAGATTGATTTCTTCCAACATCTGGGGCAAACATCTCTTCCCATCCGCCTTGGTGAAAGAGATAGTGGACAAAGCCGTCACTGAGAATCGGAACCTTCTCCACAAGTGGGGCATGTCCCGAAAGAGGAAATCCTCTCAGGACGATGGCCCTCAGCCTAAGAGGAAATCCTCGAAGCTTAGGCTCCAGCAACGTCAACCAAGACGTCAGTTTCCGGGTCCCGCTATTCCCCAAGTAGCTGCACAGCCATAGCAGACCTTCCAACTGGTCCCCCAACCGGTGGTGTCGCAGTAACCAGTCTTCACCCCTGCCTATGAGCAGCATTCCTCTACCTTTCGTCCCAGAGGTAGAGGCTCAGGAAGAGGCTCCGGCAGAGATTCTTCTCGCCATCCCTCCAAAGGCAGAGGAGGAAGGGGAGCCAGCGGCCGAGGTGGCAAACCCTCGGGACACCAGAATCAATGAAGTGCTTCCGGTGGGAGGAAGACTCCGGCAATTCCAGGATCGTTGGACCTTCAATCCTTGGGCACACAGCATCATCAAGAAATGACTGGGCTGGAGCTGGACTCAACCACCCCCATCCTTCCAGCAATTCTTCCAACAGTCAACCCCCCTCCTGGAAGAATATGTCCTGGAGCTCTTGAACAAAAAGGTGATCAAGAGGGTAAAGTCAACCAGGTTCCAAGGGAGACTCTTTTGTGTTCCCAAGAAAGACTCAGAAAAACTCAGTTATTCTAGACTTGTCCCCTCTCAACAAGTTCATCGCGAACAACAAATTCAAGATGCTGACTCTGCAACAAATAAGTACCCTTCTGCCTCACAGGGCCTACACGGTCTCCATAGACCTGGCGGATGCCTACTGGCACATTCCGATGAATCACTACGCTTCCTCCTACCTAGGATTTCGACTCCAAATGAAAAGTTACGCCTTCAGGGCCATGCCCTTCGGGCTCAACGTGGTTCCACGAATCTTCACCAAGCTGTCAGACGCAATCGTCCAACACCTACGTCTTCAGGGCGTCCAAGTGATGGCCTACCTAGGCGACTGGCTAGTCTGGTCGACATCGCCCGAAGATTGTCTGAGAGCCTGCAACAAAGTCACCCAGTTCCTAGAGCATCTGGGTTTCAAGATAAACGCCGAAAAATCTCGCCTCACTCCAGCTCAGAAGTTCCAATGGTTGGGAATCCATTGGAACCTTCAGTCACACCGCCTTTCCATTCCACCGAAGAAAAGGAAGGAAATAGCAGGGTCTGTCAGAAGGCTTCTAAAATCCAAATGGATCTCAAGACGCCAACAGGAACAAGTTCTCGGCTCTCTACAGTTCGCCTCAGTGACAAACCCAGTGCTTCGCGCACAGCTAAAGGATGCCGCGGGAGTCTGGAGACGATTCGCATCCATCGCTCGAAGAGACCTCAAGAGACGGCTTCCAAACAGACTTCGCTCACTTCTAAAGCCGTGGTCGGAAGCAAAGGCCCTGAAAAGGTCCATCCCTCTTCAACACCCGCCTCCATCGATCAACATCCACACGGACGCTTCATTGGAGGGTTGGGGAGGTCACTCCCACCAACAGCAGGTTCAAGGAACATGGTCTCCCCTATTCAAGACGTTTCACATCAACATCTTGGAGGGCATGGCGGTTCTTCTCCCCCTGAAGTAACTCTTCCCTCCTCCCTCGATCCACATCCGTCTGACTCTGGACAACTCGGTGGTAGTCAGATGTCTCAATCATCAGGGCTCGAGATCGCCCCAGATTAATCAGGTGCTTCTACCTATCTTCCGTTTGACAGACAGGAAGAAATGGCACCTGTCTGCAGTTCACCTCCAAGGATTCAGCAACGTGACAGCGGATGCTCTATCAAGGACAAGCCCAATAGAGTCGGAATGGTCTCTAGACGCAAGATCATTCTCCTTCATCTCTCGCCAAGTCCCGGAACTTCAGATCGATCTCTTTGCAACGAGCGACAACAATCAACTTCCTCGATATGTGGCCCCGTACGAGGACCCCAAGGCAGAAGCGGTGGATGCCATGTCCCTGGATTGGAACAGATGGTCCAAGATCTACCTGATCCCTCCACCCAACCTTCTGCTGAAAGTCCTCTCCAAACTGAGAACCTTCAAAAGACAGCGGCCCTAGTGGCTCCCAAGTGGCCCCGGAGCAATTGGTATCCCCTGGTCCTGGAGCTGCAGCCCACGCTGATCCCCCTACCGGGCCCAGTCCTCTCTCAACAAGTACAGAAGTAGTGTAATGAAACCTGCTGCTTAAATCTGCATAGAACAGTGAGTTATTTGGGACTCTAACTCTACGGGTGCCTGTGTTGACCCTATGGTGATACATAGTGATTTAATGGACACTTAGTGTTTCTAATAGACTGTTTTTTATCAAGGTGAAATGTCATAGAAATTTTACACGCGTGCCACATGCTCTCGAGCATGGAGTGTTTTTTGGACTATAAAAAGACTGGCGTTCCCCTGGGAACTTGTGTTTCTAAAAAGAAAAATTTTCTTTTCAGACTCAATATCACCGTCTTTCATTTTCCATGTAAATTATCCATTATTATTGTAAATAAATTCTATAATCATTATTGTAATTACTTCTATAATGACTTGCAATCTTAAAAAATAAAATGTCTATTTTATTTACCATGTGAGTCTCCTTTCGCTCCCATTCCTTATTAAGAAATATACGATTGTTATAGTTTCATTTACCCCTTTCATATCTGATCATAAGAATAATATAAGTATTTATATTATATACTCACCTATGTCCTGATAATATTGCTAATCGAATATTAACCTTTGAACTGTCTCCGAGACCAGCATGATCTCTCCACCAGGTGAGTAGTTCTTCACCGATCACTTCGAGATATTCCTCTTGTCCACCAGGACTTCCCTGCTCGAGGGGCAGGAAGCCAGTTCATCGTAGAATCTCTGGTAAGGACAATTACTAAAAATTGTCATAGTCTTTACGGTCTCCAGACCATAGGAATATTGCTCGAAGCCCTAGGCACTTGGATTAAGGGAAAAAATCCACAATACATTAATTCTTGGGTACACTTCCATCAGGACGACATGGCTTGAGATAAAAAAACAGATTTTGAGTGAAGCGAAAAATCTATATTTGGGTGTGATAGCCATGTCGTCCTGATGAACCCTCCCGTCTATTCTAGTTCAGCCTTTCAGGCCCCTCCCTGACCTACTGTATCGCGGAGATTGGTAGGAGCTGAGCTCAGGATGAAGACGGACGTGACGTCATTTAACAATGGCGCCCGTTTGTTTACGTCTCGAGTACCAAAAGTAGCCACGAATGAGAGTAACTTTGGAACGGCTCCTCAGTTACTCAGCCTCCTTCCCATATTGGAGCGTTAACTCTATATGGGGTGCAGATAGCTATGTGGCGTGTTAATACATGCGTCCCCTGCTGATATGCGATATCCTAGAGGGAAACCCTTAGGGTACTTGACCAGAAGTTAGAATTCTGTAATAACCTTTAGTTTAATTCTCTGGGAATATCCACTGTAGTTGAATATACCCTAGGAAGCTACTGAAGGAACCTGGCATCAGGACGACATGGCTATCTCCCCCAAAAATAGATTTTTCGCTTCGCTCAAAATCCGTTATATATATATATATATATATATATAAGGATGTCTAGATACTTACGGTGAAGAATTATTGGGTCCTTAGTCTGGCCAGACAGTACTTCACTGGACCCCTATCTCTTGTTCGAGCCTATATGCAGTCACTTTAAAGTGTTCAATTTTCATCAAATTCATGACCGATTGCACAACCTTATTTATAAACTCGAGACCATTACCTCTCATCAAAATTTTCAGGCAACTATACCTAGTAATAAAAGAGCACAGCGCCTTGGTTAACAAATTTGCCAATTTATCCAACACTGAGTAAGTATGAGTGTACCGAGTAAATGCATCCGCAAATACACATATATACTTTCTGGCTTCCGGTACGGTGTTTTTACGTTCTTGGAAACAGTTAAAAGTATGAAAACCTTTTTTTTTATTTCTCTAGAGATTTTTTCATTCCTAACTAAAAGAAGGATTCCCGTGCTCTCCTTCATGATCTATCAATCCCTAAATGCCCCGCATACAGACTCACATGTGCAATGTGGATGGCTCAATTTATTGAAGAGGGTGAAAGAGCTACCCGTGCACAGAATTCCCCTCCCCTCTTCTCATCAGCACAATATAAGATATAATTTTCTATAATAGAAATTCTCACGAGGCCCATTCAGAAATTACGGATAGCTCTCTGATTCCCCTTTAATCACTGCTCGCACTCTTTCCATCCATTCCTCTTTTTTCTGTCCCTCTCCGACTTCTTTTATGCCTCAACCTCCCAAGTCAATCAAACCTGCATCATCAGGGCATTCATTATGGACACCCCTGGTCATATCCTCTGCCACCCACATATATTAACCTTCGCTGCTCATGTCTCTCTCTCTCTCTCTCTCTCTCTCTCTCTCTCTCTCATCGCGTCTTCTGACTGCTCATCGGGAAAATTCACAGCCCGTTCTCTATTTTCTCTATTTTGATGGGGGTCTTCAATATTTTGGTTACGTTCTTCGTTCCTATTTTGTGCCCTAGTTATTAATCCTATTACTGCACCTCTAGAGAGAGCATCAGCTACCTTGTTAGCTTTTGAGAACCCTTTATATAAAACTCTAACAATCTCTCAATCCATATCGCTTGTCGATAGGTCCAAAAATTCTATAATACAAATCACGTAAGGGGTGATGATCACTTTGCATCTCAATCGACTGACCTAATAACAAGAACCGATGCCTCTCAAGATCCCAAAGAATAGCCAAAGCCTCTTGATCGAACGTACTATAATTCTTTTCTTCCCCTTTCAATACCAGGGAAGGAAAACAAATGGGTCGCTCTCTGCCTTTATCATTTTGTCGAGAAACTGCGCCACCAATAGCTATGCTACTCGCATCTGTTGTCACTAAAAACGGGCGATCAAATCTAGTATATGTGAGTAATTCATCCTTAGTTAAGGCAGCTTTCAAATGGTTAAAGGCCTTTTCTTCTTCCATTTCACAATTTATTATTTTTTGTTTCTTTAAAGCATCTAAGGGTCTCGCTATCTCTCCAAAACCTCATATGAATTTACAGTAATGCCCAGCGAACCCAAGGAACCCAGTTACTTCCTTAGGGGTACGTGTTTTGGGGAAATTTCTAATAGCCCATACTTTACTGGGGTAGGGTTGGATACCTTCTAGAGTTATTTTGTGACCTAAAAATTCGACCTGTTTACAGATAAATTTGCACTTTGACAAATTTATTTTAATACCATTACGTCGAAATGCTTCAAAGACTTTACAAATATTATTATCATGTTCTTCGGTCGTTTTCCCTGTAGTTATGATATCGTCTAAATAAACAAGAACATTATAGCTAATTAAGGGACACATAACTGCCATCATTACTCGTAGCATTTTTAATACATAAAGGAAGAAAATTAAACTGAAATAGTTGATCGTTAGCTATAAATGCCGTTTCACATTTACTGTCTTCCTGAATGGGTATTTGATAGATTCCAGATTTTAAATAAACAGTTGTAAAATATTTACTATCCCGTACTTTCACAAGTAATTCTTCGATCGAGGGCAATGGAAATGCATTATCCTTAATGACTGCATTCAACTTCCTATAATCAACACACAATCTTACCGAGCCATCCTTTTACCTAACAGCCACAATTGGAGAAGCCATGGGGGATTCGCCCTCCTCAATTATCCCTTGTTCCCTTAATTTATTAATTTCCCTTTCTATCTCTCCCTGGAAATGAATGGGTACCTTATAAGGCCTTGACATGATCGGCTCCTCCTGCCCAGTTTCAATGCTAAAGGGAAATCGATCAATCCTCCTAGGTGGCTCATCTCCTATTGCAATTACATCAGGATAATTATTGACAATGTACCTAACTACAGGCTGATATTCTGACGGACATAGTTTTCGCATTTGCATAACCAGAGTTTGAGTGTGTTCGTCTGTCCGGTCTGGAGTTGTGGCTCCAGACATCCTATTGTAATCAATTTTACATAACTATAATTCCCACACAGTATCACTTCCTAGCACAACTCTTTTATTTGACAAATTAACTATCATTATATCAGCTCTTTTCTCTTTTATTTCTGATAAGCCATCTAAAACCATATGGGCCCAATTGTCATGGGTCTTTACAACAGTCTTTGTTCCTTCTGGAAGAGGGTAACACGGGTCACTGATATGCTCGTATGTGTCTGGGGAGACAACACTTCTCTCTCAGGTACAGCTGTCACCTTACTTAAATGTGTCTCCGATCCCACACACGCACTTACCCTCTCATGACTTTCTATCGGCAAAATGTACCCTCCTGCATTTACTATTATTGTATCTTTTTGATTATTAGAGATGAAATCTATTCCTAAGATAGCCTTGATTCCTGGAATTCCGAAGGTGTGGAAGACAAAAAAATCATGTGTAAACTTCACAGATCCAAGCTTAAAGATGACGATCGTTGTATGGTTTATCCGTAGTTTATTTCCTCCTGGAGTGTTGAGGACGATGGATGTCGTTGACTGTAGTGGGTTTAAGGAGATTCTTTTTTCAATTAGTGAAACGCTTGCTCCTGTGTCGTTCAGCGATCAAATGGATTTATCTGGCAGGTCTATCCTAACTGCCAACATTCCTAGATGGCCATTACGAGATATCGGGCACATTCCAATGACCTTAGCTGCAATGCAGCTGTTCCCTAGTGCTGCGGAGTTGAGGTTGGGGGTACCGATGGAGCTCCCAGTGCCTGCTCTGCACGTCCTTTGTAACCGCTTCCTCGGCTACTGCTTCTGATGTCATGCGGGGCAACATGGAACTCCCTCCTCGTCTACCTCTTCCTCTGTTTCCTTTTCATTGGATGTTGGGCGTGGGGAGGTGTATGTGTGCCACAGCCCGCCCGGAATGGCTGTTTTTTGCTGAGCACTCTTAAGATAGATGACCGTAGGCCTGACAAGTTTGGAAGCAGGGGGATCGTTGGTTCGGGCACTTCGCTGTCACTCGTAGACCGCAGCACTCCAGCTCCC
>NC_090767.1:18301163-18303663 GCF_036898095.1 Palaemon carinicauda
ACCCTCACGATCTACAAAAGCCAATAAACAGCAGCATAATGATAAAATTCATGCAATGTGTTTCCTGGAAAAGCTAGGATATAAAGAGAGGTACTGTATGGGGTAGCTCTACCCATACACTAAATGAGCATTCCTTGACACTCAGTAGAACAGAGGCGACGGCAAGGAAGACAGCCTCAGAAAGAAATCTGGATTCAATCCAACGGTTATCCCAACAAGAAAGAGTCTCTAGACAGAGACACTCTAGGCCACTGCACCCTGAATCCCAGGAAAGGTTAGAAAGAGTCTAAAATAAATTCCATTCCGTTAGAGATGGCACTTGCAGGATGATTGAGAAATGTTAGATTCTAGGAGGTAACGGCAGTACAAGAAAATCGGCGCACCGACATTTTGAGATCACCCTAGCAAAGTGGAGCTCCAATGGACTGCGCAGTTGCAGAAAGGAAGATTACGAGCGAATGCCGCATGGTAGACCACGGATCACCAAAAAGGGCTAGGTTATGCCTAATACGTCGATGCCGTAGGTCGATCGAGAAATCCCAAAGGCTAGGAAGGAGCGGCAGTACGGGTAAGTCGGCACAGACGTGGTGAGATCACCCTTCACAAAGGGAGATCCATTGGACTGCACAGTGCTAGCATGGGAGATCACGAGCAAACGCAGCAGGGCAGACCATATATCACCAACAAGGGCTAGGCTAATCCTAATAAGTTGATGCCGAAGATCAATCGAGAAATCCCAGAGGCTATGAGGGAACTGCGGTACAGGTAAGCCGGTGCACCAACATGGTGAGATCACCGTTCGCAAAGGGGAGCTCCAATGGACTGCATAGTCCTAGCATGGAAGATCACGTACGAATGCAGCATGGCGGATCAACATATTCACCAACGAATGCTACGCTAAGCCTAATAGGTAGAAAAAACCGGGGGATCAAAGGAAGGCAGGCATAGGAGCTTATCAAGCTAGTAAAAACCAGGGAAAACCCTCTAAGGGTAAAATAGCTGCTGCCAACGAGACCAGTAACAAAAACTTGATCACCATCGGCGAACCCGTCTCCAACAAAAATACCACTCTCTAAGCTAGGCTAGCCGGGATCGACACGCACAAAGCTAAAACTGAAACTACATAAATTCATAGTAAAAGTAAACACAAAAGAGAGCCGAAGGCATCGTAATGCTAAAATAAAGCTAGCTAACGTGATACTAGTGAAATACAACTAAGTGAACACGAAATAAAAAGGGCAGCTTTGTACCCAATGACCAGCTGGACTCCAAGTGCCCGTCTCCCTCATCGTGTAAAAAAGTTAATTAACCACTCACCGAGAGGATCTAAGGCAGTTACAGCTAATTCAACTTGTAAAAGAAGAGGGCGCTCAACTTAGACGACAAAAAGGAAGCCATCATGCAAGGAATTACTCCGAATAGGCTGAAAAAGGGCGCACCCAAAAAACTAAAATGCAGTATAAACGCTGCAAACAAAATGAATCAGTTCATCAGAGACCATGTACTATGCGGGGAGAGGAAGTGTAACGGCTCCTCACCTATCCTTCTCCTTAGATTCCTACACTGGGTTAAGTCTCTTAGGGGTTAAGATATCTACGGTTATCTATGGTTATCTACGGATATATCTCTGGTTATACACGATATATTAGAATAGTCGTAGTGGGGATTAGAACCCTGTGATACCTTACAGTGAATCTTTTGTAATATCACTCACAGAAATATTATACAGTAGGAAGCAACCAAAAGGACCTTCCATCAGAACGACGTGGCTCCAGCCCAATATATATATATATATATATATATACACACACACACATATATATATATATATATATATATATATATATATATATATATATATATATATATTAATTTGGACAACGGTGAGATTACACAAGTCAAGGAAAACCACTTCTACCACTTTTTTTATTCGGTGAAGTCTACAAAGAAAAAAACACAAAATAAATTACAAATAAAACTGCACAAAGTAATGACAAAATACAAACTGCTTATGGTATAACGAAAATAAAGACAAAATATTTAAATGCAAAGAATAAAATAGATGAAACAAAATACAACTTAATAGTGACTAATACAGTAATATTAATATCACTCACAAAGTCCACCCGACTATATGTAAAAGTTATCCAAATTTAAAACAAGAACGTATTCACTTATGGTCAGTCAGTCAGACCTTGCTGATAAAGACTAAACGTTAAAATATAAACAGCCTGGAAGCAACCACTAGCAAATAGACAGTAAACATATTATTGCTCGTTTAAGGGTAAACATTATTTACATACACCCAAATCTTTAAAGTAATAAATACTTAAACAGCACAAACAACCGTTTGAAAGTCTGTTACATATATATATATATATATATATTTATGTATATATGTGCATATATATATATATGTATATATATATATATATACATATATATATATATATATATATGTATATATATATATATATACATATATATATATATATATATA
>NC_090767.1:18318663-18321163 GCF_036898095.1 Palaemon carinicauda
AATCCCGCAAAATTAGTGTTATTGTGACAACCAGACCTGAAGTTGAGGTGAGATTCAACAATCAGGTGAAATCTGATTACACAACTGTGTCTACAATTAGTCTTGAGGGAATTCCAAAGGAGAATAGAGAAGAGTTTGTAAGCAAGTATTATGCAGTAGTGGGGTCAGCCAATTCTCCTTTGCAATCATTAGATGAACTGTTAAAGTATCTGAGGAAAACAATGCACACTATGCATGAGGTGTGGGGACTACCCTTAAATCTCGCTCTTGTAACAATTCTGTGGATGAATAAACCAGATATTATAAGCAACATCACCACTGAAGCTGAGCTCTACTGGCAATTTTACCTTTTGTCTCGCTCAAAATTAGAGGAGCGTTTGGCGAAATACCCCAACACAGCTCATTTCCTACCAGGTGAACTGCTTCAAAAAACGGAGCAGTTTATTGAAAAACTATGTCTTGAATCATTCAGAGCATTACAAAAAGATGAAATCAATATTCCAAATACCACCATCAAATATTTGTCCAAGTTATGTTATTATATGAAATTGCCAGCCGAAGAGCTAACTGGCGCCTTCCTGAAGAAAGTGACCACTTCCCAGGGCTCCTTTCATTACAGTTTCCCTCATAAAGGGATGATGGAATTCATGGCAGCTCTGTCTTTCCCTATGAAATTGACAAACCAATGCTGGGGCCAATCTGTAAACACAGCCACACCTACAAAGATCTTTGAAATGCTTCTTGGAGGGAGTCTCCCTGAAAACCTTCACAAATATCAAAATATGCTGATACAGATGATCAGCCTATTGCATATGGGTGACGAGGACGAGATGAAGGTGTCAGAAGATGCCAAGATTGAGGCACTGAAACTCCTAGTAAGGTCGGGAGTGAACGTCAAACGCTCTGTGCTAAGAGTCTTGAAGAATATCAAATGTGATCATTCTTCTTCAAGATGGATAGCACAGAGGTTCAAGTTGTTTGATAAGGACACCATAATTCAAGATCATACAATTGATGCGTACATTGCCCTCCTTAGAGCCACAGATCCCCCTCTCCCAAACAGAGAGAGAATTAATATCACAATAGACCTTAATGACAGTGATGGGTTAGTTGAACTACAAAGGCAACTTTACCGGCATCTCATCAACCCATCAAGTATATGTCTAAATAACCATTACGAAGGAGATTCAGAGCCGACCGTAGAAGAGAGAGAGTTAATCAGGAATCTACTCACCAATGAGTAAGTTATTATTATTTGACAATTATTATGAACATTATAAAAAACATATAATAATCAAATATCTGTATAACAATACAATGATACACGATCATACATACATACATATGCACATGCACACACATATAGGCCTACTAATAAAAGAGAGAGAGAGAGAGAGAGAGAGAGAGAGAGAGAGAGAGAGAGAGAGAGAGAGAGAGAGAACTCATAACGTTTAGTATAACAATCAACTTGAGTCTTGTAAACAATATATTTTATATTGTCAGTATCATCATTATCATCATTGTCACAATTAGACTCATAATAAGTCGGCTAAACATCAAAAAGTCCAGATTTTACTTTCTCATTTTTCGGTAATATTAATTTCCATATTTTACGAAATTACTCTTTTTCACTTTTCGTTTTCGTTGCCATCATCATCATTATCATCATCATCATCATCATTATCATCATCATCATCAACTTGATAATAAAATTCCCAATCAAATCCAATAACTATTTCTTTCTTTTCTTTTCTTCTCTTTGGAACAGTTGTATAACATACGTAGGCATCTGGGACCCAACGTTCCAAATCCCTCCAAATATTAGAAGACTCCATGTCAGATTGAAGGACCATCCTAGCCTCGACGCCTTCTGTCAATCTTTGGAAAAGACAAAACAGATTAGACTTTTAAGTAAGTAATGATAATATTATTTTCTCTGTTCCTTTCCTCCGAGGGACATTACAATACCTGGCCTCCTTTCCCTCATCCTCATCCTGTCATTCAGTCTGTTAATATCGTTGTTATCATTATCAATATCATTGTTAACATCATTATTATCATCATTATTACTCTACAGATGTAGAACATTATATTCAGAGGTCTCAATCAGGTTTTATTTCCACAAAAATAAAATATTGTTTTCATCCGATTGGAATTTGATATAAAAGCTTTCGATGTTAAGTTTTAATTTCTTTCCTTCCTTTTATTAAAAGGAAATGTCTCATTTCTATGGCGTTGATTTCATTAATAATGATAGAAATGAATCAAAATGATCATGATTGTAATGTATAGGAAACTGATATCGGCACCAGTCATAGACAAACCCGTCTCCTCCTGACTCCGCCTCCTTCCTGCGCTGATTGGTTCTCTACAAGGATGTGGGCGGAGTTATCTGAACGGGAGAACCAATCAGCAAAAGGAAAGTGAAAAGGTATTGGTCAATGAAATTGGGCCAATTAAATGAAGCTGAGTTGTTATTGGCTGAGTTTCATGAGGAGAC
>NC_090767.1:18326163-18353663 GCF_036898095.1 Palaemon carinicauda
ACTAAGACGGTAATGTGTAGGTAAATTAGTCATTTCTCATTTTGGGATCTTTATTTTTGTCTATCCAAGACTACTTAAATAATGTTAACATTTTTCTTTCTCAATTATATACAGGAATAGTAGAACAATGTTGATATTAACATTCATATGATAATTTATCTTATAATCTTAATGAAATATCAATAGTTTTGCTCCAGAATTAGTAGATCAGAAAGTTAGTACCCCTTTCAAAGATTTTAAGGAAAAAACTCTCCACTTACTACTCTAAATGACTTGAAGGGAAAAAATAAAATCAGAGTTTATTGTTCCTAATAAATTAAATGCAAAGAGTAAAATTACTTTCCTTTCGGTAACTTTGGCAAAAGTTTTCCATATTTTCCTTTTTATTGATACTATCATTGTTAAGATTACTATTATTTATAATAAATATATATTTCTTATGATAGTTTACTATATAAGACCTATATTAGAACTTTTTCATATTCCAATACTGTCTTATATTTAATTTGATATTAATTTTTCCTCTTTCTATAGTTGGAAGTAAAACTTCATTATATTAGCAGAAACAAACAAAGGTGAAAGAGATTGGATGTCTCTCATCGTCAGTACAGACAGACTAAGACAAAGAAAGACAGATAAGCACAAAGGAACACACAAGTAATGTTGAACAAGTATTCTACTCCTTTTGTTCTCCAAAATGTCTTAAAATAATTTCACCTTAAAGTCTTTTATATGTTTTGTCCTAAATTACTTTTTTATTTCTAAATAAAAAAAATAAGTAAAGATTAACTTAGGGTTTTCAATCATTCAACTTTTGTCTTTAAAAATTAACTGTAAAAATCACCTCTTCTGAATAAATTCTTTATATGGATTTTATTCACCTAATTTGTCTTCAGTCATTAAGCAAGATGCTAAAAACCTATATTTTTTTCACAAAAGATTAATTCTTTGTTTATTGCATGTTTTAAGGAGAATTATTTGTTGCACTTCTTGTGGAAAATTCCACAATTTCTTCAAATGGCACTTGCATCAGCCCTCTGGTGAGAGGTCATTCTTATAAGATATCGTTTCTATTTTTTTTTTTTTTTATTTAGGTATCTGGGCAGTCTGCATCAACCCAGTACTTGGGCAGGAGTGGAGAGTTTTTAATGCATTTTGAGACATTTTTGCTATGGGCCGCAAGAGCCTGTGTATGGCCCGATGGGCCAGGTAATGTACTTAAACAACAGACATTTTCTGCATTCTGGAAATAGAGTCTGACCTCAGGGAAAAGCAGGTCATCTCTCAAAGTGTTAATTCCTTCACTTCTCATCTCGGATCGATGTCGGTGAGTACCAGACACAGCTATTCCTTAACTTTGTCCTTCTCTAGAGTCATCTTCCACTTCTTTGCTCAGAGCCTCCTCTCTTCAACTTCTATATTTTTCTCAAGATTTGCTGATGGAAGATTTGGTCAAGACACAATTATTATTTCTCCTTTTCACTTCTTGTGACAAATTCATGAATGACAAGACTTGGAATGAAGGAGCCATTTGATTCCGGATGGTCTTTTTGAATTTAAATTTATTAAGACTATTGAAATAAATGAGATATTTCCTTTTGAACATTGTTCTATCATAAATGTAATGTGAAAACTAAGAGATATGATCTATTTCAATGATTCGTTCTTTCAATTGCTATTTTTTATACTTTTTGAGAAATTTTTAATATCAGATTCATTTAATTGCAGATTCACATAATCAAAGAAGAGTAGTCTAGTCTCCTTAAGAAGCAAGACGAGGACATCTTCTTCCAAGCAAATCATCTGGAATCCACTTAGGTGATTAGAGCCTCTTGATTGATCAGAACTGAAAAGAACTCACCTGATCTCCTGTTTGATCACAATCTTCAGGTGAGTACCATTAGATCCTTGCATTTGATCACCAGACACGTGAAACAACCTTATTAATGGATTAAGGGTAAATGTAATAGATTTAAGGGATTACCCAGCAAGCAAAATGATAATCATATAATTATAAGGAAATATAATGAATACAAAATACTCCTTATTTCATTAATAGCACATTCACACTCTCCATAATAAAATGAGTTAATGTGTAAAGCTATAAGGGTGACCTTCCTATCTGCAAATTTGCTACTATACCGAAATGATTACTCTCAACATTAATTTATAGCAATATCTTTAGCAAGAAACTTTTTTACCATGGCTGACATGGAAATTGTGAATTAATCTTTTAGCTTCTCTTCACAAAGTGGAAGATGAAATTAATGAAGCCCTGAAGCATATCCCTCGTTATGACGATGGCCCAAAGTACATGGTGGTGATCAGTGAACTTGAATACTTGACTCTTTCTAGAATTTTATCACTTATTTCCAGGAATAAAGAACATGCCTTTTGGTACAGAACCAGCACATCAGTGTACATTTCACCCCCTGCTCCAGTCTGCTTTTCTGTCCAACTGTACGTGCACAATCTCAACAAGAGGTCTTCAGGTCTTCTCCCATCATGTATCATTCCACATGCTCTTCCCAGGAATCTCATTTCCACTACTCATATTATTTTCTGTCGTCTCTACACCCATTCCATTCTGTAGAGCTGTGCACTCCTGTTGTCATAGTCAACCTATTTAATAAACATTTCTTAGAACCCCTATAAATACATTCCTAAATTTCATGTGCTTTGTAATAACTTTTGATTCCTTCTCAGAAAAAAACATCTACCTTCTCAACCTAAAATCCTGTTTTTTTTCCACAGGAATCTGATCCTAAGTGAGAGAAGTCCACGATAGTCCAATGCCAGATTCTGATAACAAGCAGCAGCTGAGATAAGGTTTACAGTGCCCCAGGAAGGTCCTTTAGTATGAGGCTCTCCACCTTCAGACTCCTGTCCTCAGACTTCCAACTCTGTCTATGCCACATGACCCACATTTCCCACTTGCTCAATGGGGTAACTGTTTGTGAGCAACAAAGCTAGTGCCAATATTCTACCTTAATCCAAAGTACTATTGATTTGATTCTTCCTTTGCATTTGGTGAAATGCACAATCTTAAAATTCATTGGAGATTTAGAAAATCTATTACATTTTTTTTTCAGTTACCAGAAGACAAAAAAATTTTTCTTCAAAATTTCCAAAATATCTTAGTGCTGTATAATCTTTTCGTTATAATATTTTATCTAAGGCTTACCACGAATGATTTTTGTTGTTGTTGATACATACAGTATTCATAGCCCTTAGAGATTATATCTTTTCATCACATACTATAGCTATTCCCTTCCACAAAATTGCACTTTTTCTAAATATACATCAGGGCCCATGTACTGCATACCCATTTACAACATAATTTGAATGTACTATTCTTTATACTGTATACCCATTTACGACATAACTTGAATGTACTATTTATCATACCGTATACCCATTCATGACATGATTTGAATATACTATATTTGTACTCTATACTCATTTACAACATAATTTGATTTTACTATTTTTATACTGCATATCCTTCAAGAAAATAAGTTTAATATACTATTTCTATACTGTATATCCATTACGACTTAATTTCATTGAACTATATTTGTACTCTATACCCATTCACAACAAGAGTTAAATATACTGCTTTCATACTGTATACCCATTTACGAAACAGTTTTATTTTACTATATGTATACTGTATATCCATTTACAACATAATTTGAATGTACCATTTTTATACAGTATACCCATATACAACAAAATTTGAATATACTATTTTTATACTGTATACTCATTTACGTCATAATTTAACTGTACTATTTTCATACTGTATATCAATTTACAAAATAATTGGAATGTACTATTTTCATACTGTATAGCTATTTACGACATAATTCAATTGTAATATTTTTTTACTGTATATCCATTGACATCATAATATGAATATACTATTTTTATACTCGACACCCATTCACGACACAATTTGAACATACTGTTTTTGTTATTAAAATATATATTTTGTAGCCTTCTGCAATATTTTTTATTAAGATATAATCTAATGTACTATATATATCCATCCTTGAATTCAGATTTTCACTCAATTCTTGCTCATGAATACAAATAGATTTAATATATATGTTGTGTTATTTGGGGAATATCATTTTGTCGACATATATTCCTATATGATATTGATAAATAACCTGGATTATAATTTTTATTTGTGTTAATATGGACAATTTATGCACTGCACCTGATTATATAATTTAATATTAATTTCTACTGATATTTAGACATTATACTGATAATATGCTGTTGTTGATACAATAAATTTACCTCTAATAATAACTGTTTTTTATATAAACCTTTTATTACCATCATAAGGACATTAGTTAAGGTGGTATGTATATATAGTAAGGAGGTTGGGGGGAGGGCATTCTTCACGTGCAGGTGTCTTCCTTGTTTCCTTGTTGCTTCTGATCAACAGATTTGAGTTGATGTCACAGAGAAATGTGACGTTACTGCAACAGACAATGTCGCAATTTGATGGTGAAATGATGATGACCTTTTAGATGTGTTTGCTGGGAGAGGAGAAGTCCCGCTTCTTTGTTAGTCTCGGTGGAGGATGGTACTCTCTCTCTCTCTCTCTCTCTCTCTCTCTCTCTAAAAGTCATTCCATATTGATTTTAATAAATTACAGGGACACTAGAAATATAAAGACTATTTGTTTTGTTCTATTAAGAAGTTTCTCTTCTGACAAACAATGTCCCCTGAATGCAGAGTAACCCACTATGAATCCCTATGACCTATGGTCTATCTATATATCAAAGGAATTTGAGGCTGCTTCAGGAAGGGAGCCCTTTTGTACATAATCTACAACAATAACAACAACAACAACAATCATCTCAAATTTCTAAGAAGCAAATCCCCTTGACTAAAAAAATCTGCATTGTATTCATACTGCATTTTATATCTGTTATAGAGGGAAACACACACACACACACACACACACACACACACATATATATATATATATATATATATATATATATATATATATATATATACATATATATACATATATATATATAAATATATATATATACATATATATATATATATATATATATATATATATATATATATATATATATATATATATATATGTATATATATATATATATATATATATATATATATATATATATATATATACATATATGTATATATATATATGTATATATATATATATATATATATATATATATATATATATAAATATATATATATATATATATACATACATATATATATATATTTATATATATATATATATATATATATATATATATATATATATATATATATATATATATGTATGCATATATATATATATATATATATATATATATATAAATATATATATATATATATATATATGTATACATACATATATATATATATATATATATATATATATATATATATATATATATATATATATATATATATATATATATATATATATATATATATATATATGTACACACACACACACACACACATATATATATATATATATATATATATATATATATATATATATA
The DNA here is from genome assembly GCF_036898095.1 of Palaemon carinicauda. Taxonomy (NCBI): domain Eukaryota; kingdom Metazoa; phylum Arthropoda; class Malacostraca; order Decapoda; family Palaemonidae; genus Palaemon; species Palaemon carinicauda. Next base: position 18,331,743 of record NC_090767.1, read on the forward strand.
TATATATATATATATGTACACACACACACACACACACACATATATATATATATATATATATATATATATATATATATATATATATATATATATATATATGTATACATATATATATATATAATATATATATATATGTATATATATATATATATATATATATATATATATATATATATATATATATATATATATATATATATACACGCACACACACATTTGGAAAATCTCTAAAAAATCAGTTTAATTCCTCTATGAACTTCTTATATGAAAGCCAAAATGTAGATTGTTCTTTGGTTAAATTATTGTAACTGAATCCAATTAGACCTAAAGAAATTTGATCTGCTATATGAAACATGTAACAGAGAAATCAACACGATCATTTTCTAATATTTATTATTATTATTATTATTATTATTTTTGTGCATATGGCTTACATATATGTATATATAGCCGTTTCATGTCTTGTATTAGGCCAGTTTTAATCACCACGCTGGTCAGCTGCGAATTGGTGATGGTGGGAGACTTTTGTCTGATTGCTTATAGCAAACCAACCTGGTATGGGGCCGCTGACTACTACTACTTTGCTGATCATGGCAATACGCAAACCCTTTCACCATGTTAAGGCATTCCCACTTAGAAAGAGATATATATGTAATTATATGTAAATGCATTTTTATATGAATATATCCTTATATATATATATATATATATATATATATATATATATATATATATATATATATATATATATATATATATATGTACTCACACACACATTCATTCATATAAGCAATGAATATCTCTTAATATCCAATTTGCTCTGTCTCGCTATCAGAGACCCAAGGGGGAAATTAACTGTATGATAATTGCTTCTGGTCGACCAGGGATTCGAACCTGGACCAAGTTGAAACCGAAGGTCAGGTGATTTGTCATTTGGCCACAAAGTATCGATATATACAGTATAATCACATATGTAATATGTAAATGAATAAGATTTCCTTGTATGCCATGTCCCGAGTTTTATATATGCCCAGTTTATTATTGAATGCTGTTAGAAGACCCATTATCTATGGAAGAGCTCTTGCAATAGAATGCATTGCCATTGCCACATAATCACCTCGTTTCGTTTCAGTCTTCATCTTTTCCCTTGTTCCTTTAACACTCGGAAATTCTTGTTTGGGACTGTTTAGCTTCTCAATTATTTTACTGCCTCCTGGCTCGTACAGTGGTAACTTGTATTCGCCTAGCATTTGCATGGCAGCCTATCGATCCCATGCCAGGACCGTGAGATTAAGCTCTTTACTGGGGAGGCCACTGCTGTGGTTGAGCACCACAGTAGGGATGTTGGCTTTCCCGGGCTGACGTTCTGGTGAGCATATATTCTGATGATAATGGAACTGAAACCAGGGAACTTTACCTTTAGAAACTTGTTTCTTCTTTTCCATATGTGTTACTTAAACTCTGATGTAGCCATTTGGAATGATTTTAGATTTTCTCTCTCTCTCTCTCTCTCTCTCTCTCTCTCTCTCTCTCTCTCTCTCTCTCTCTCTCTCTCTCTCTCTCTCTCATTTGGTTAGCATCGTGGTTCTCCAATAAGGGCATTTTAATCAGCCCCGAGTTCAAAGGGAATTGAGAATTAATTTTTCTCATTAACGTACTCAGATTACTTTGATTTTGTAGATTCCATTATGGAAATTGTAATTATAAGGTTTAATTAATTATTTATTCTAACCTTTCCTCTACCATCGGTTTATAGACTATCTGGATAAATGTATAAGTGTATAGAAATACGAAGTATTATAATGGCCATAATAAATTCATTGATGTATACTTAAAATGATATTTCCTTTGTCTATTGCATAGAAATGAGAATGTTGAGCAATCAAAGAAGTTTAGTTTACTGATTATGTAGAATCTCAGTGGTTCCCAAACTTCTTTTTTTTTCTGTAATTTTCCCCCGGCACCCAGTTCAACCATCCACATTTTCCCCTTCATGTGTATGAGGGAAAGAGTAGTTGAAACACACTTGAGACTATTTACTAAATTATTTTTCAAATGTGCAAATATACTGATAAACAGAAATGGGCATGACTTTCCAATTTTCCCCTTGAATATCATGTCAGTGAGAACTGATATGATCATATCACATTTGAATGGCTAACAACAAATTACTATGAGGACATTTTCCGCTTGTTTCAGTTAGTAGGTAGCGTAATTATCTCCCCCCTGGAAGTTTCAAATTTTCCCCCAGGGGGGACTTTCCCTCAGTTTGGGAACCACTGATCTAGATACTCTTAAAAATTGTGTTAAGGGACAGTGATATTGCCCTTGAGACTGATCATATTTATTTACATATGATCAGCTCCCTTGCTAAGACCAGGGAGGGCCAGGCAATGGCTGCTGGTTACTTAGCAGATAGACTTATAAGCTCCCCCAAAACCCCATCCTTGGTTCACAAGGATGGTGAGGTTAAAGCGACCAAAGAAACTAATGAGCACCAGTTTGGCGATCAACAGGCGAGGACGTTACCAACAGGACACCACAACCCTATAGTAAAAGAAATATACTTGATAATTTGGTAAGAAAAAATGATAATATGAAGGATGAAATGTAAGGTGATTTATATTAAAGAGGCATTGGGCATCAATTCTTCAAAAGAAAATACATTCTGGAAGGACTTCAGAGTTCAAAACATTTTCCTTGACAGAAGATTTCTGCACTAATCGATCTTCCCTCTTATTAGTTCTTAAATACAGTTACTACACTTTTCAGGTAATATCTCACAGGCGTAATTGAAATGATGTATATGGAACTGTTTATGATCCTCTCATCATTTGCCAATTCTTATGATACTTTTAAATATATGGATTTGAAAATTATCAGCCATGGATCATAGATGAACGATGACCATCATGGGTAACATTTTTAACCTTTCCATAATCTAAGTCAATACTATTATTATTATGAGCTAAACTACAACCCTAATTAGAAAAGCAGGATGCTATAAGCCCAGGGGCCCCAACAGGTTATATAGCCCAGTTAGGAAAGGAAACAAGGAAAAATAAAATATTTCAAGGACAGCAACAACACTAAAACAAATACTTCCTATATAAACTATAAAAACTTGAACAAAAGAAGAGGAAGCGAAATCAAATAGAATAGTGTGTTCGAGTGTACCCTCCAGCAAGGGTTTTATAACATATAAAAGTCTTACCTTACGAAAAATATAGAATAAAATTCACTTTACATATTTTTTTTTATGATGACAAGGGCAAACATGATTAGGGTTATGGTGTTGAAACTGTACTTGATTAGTATAAACGGCTCTTTTATCCAAATAGCTGATATGTTGAGACAATTTATGGTTGATGGTAAGTAATTAGGCAAAAGCGTTCTCAAGTATCAATGCTATACTTAGTATAGCTATATATATACTATATATACATAGATATATATATATATATATATATATATATATATATATATATATATATATATATATATATATATATATATATATGTATATATATACATATATACATATATATTTATAATTATATTTATATACACACTTACCAGTGTATGTGACATGTCATAAATGACAGCTAAATATTTAGATTGATATGCAAGCACCCCCCCCCCTCTTACCAAGGTATGACAACTCCCTCTCCTCCCTGCCAGAGGTACTATATATATATATATATATATATATATATATATATATATATATATATATATATATATATATATATATATATATATATATATATTACCGATGTAATCTTCCTGAGCCCGAAGATAGCTTAATGTATAGTAGTCCCCATAGTGAAAATTAAAAGATTATTTTTTTTCTTTTTTTTTGTAATAAATGCTCTAACAAGAGGTCCGGTGGCAGACAAAACTATAGAGCATTTCTATATTTACAAAAAATGTTTTAATTTCCCCCATGCGGACCACTATATATATTAAGTTATTTTTGTGCTTAGGAAGATTATTTTGCTAATATACATACGGTATATATATATATATATATATATATATATATATATATATATATATATATATATATATATATATATATATATATATATATATATATAGCCAGACACCTGCTCTTTAATATGCAAGGGAGATGTACTGTATATTTTCAAATCAGTTATTGTTTCCCCAGGACATGAGACCAAAATTTGAAGAAGGATAACAATTAGATGGAGAGCTTTTTGTAAAGAAAATGAGATTATGAAAAGAGAAAGCCTAAAAAAAGTCTAAAAAAAAAAAAGTATTTAATTAGATGATCCTACAAGTTTTAAATCATGCATCAGAAAAGACTTTAAACATAAGCTAGTTATAACTCAAAGACCTATGGAAAAAATAACAATGAGAATAACACTAAGAGACAGAAAATGAGCAACATGGATACGAGAGCAAACTAAAGTAGAGGATATTCTAACAGCATGTGAGAAAAAGAAATGGATATGAAAATGACTTGTAATGAGAATACTTTATAATAGATGGACATTAACAATAACATAATGGGTCCATGGGGATTGCAAAACAAGCAAGGACGAGAAGAAGATAGATTGACGCCCTAAGAAAGTTAACGGGTGTGAACTGGCGTGGAAAGACCATAAACAGATGCAAGCGAAGAATATGTCTGAGTCCTTTGCTCTGATGGTGATGAGGATGAGGATAATATATATATATATATATATATATATATATATTATATATATATATATATATATATATATATATATATATATATATATATATATATATATATATGTGTGTGTGTGTGTGTGTGTTTGTTAGTGAGTGTGTGCGTGTGTGTATGTGTGTGATTGTTAGTGAGTGTGTGCGTGTGTGTGTGTATGTGTGTGTGTGTTTGTTAGTGAGTGTGTGTGTGTGTGTATATTTATACACATATACATTATGTGAGTTCCAATAACCTCATTATACATAAGTGGGAGTCTAAAACGAAAGCTTCCCTTTATACATAACGGGTTTCTGGCAATCCCGTGAAATTTCCTTGAACATCTCTCGTTTTCCATATCCGATTAATATGGAAGTCTGGTCTTTCCCCCCTATCACTTTTTCCTCTATGATTTTTTTATTTCATAGTTTCCCAATCAGAAGTTTGATAAAAAAGGAGAAAAATATTTATTTTATCCCTTTTCTTCCATTCTAAACTGCTCTCTTTTTATCCACCTTCGTCCTCTTCGTACTGACTCTTTTTAGAAACTCATTTCATCAGATTTTTAAAACATTCGCTTTTCATGGAGTTTTATTACATTTGATTTGCCGTGTTAATGGAATAGGGTAGGTTGTTTTCATTTGTTTCTTCCCTTTTCTTTCTGTCTAAAATCTCCAAAAAGGATTTTTGTTTTATATCTATTTCATTTCCTGCAGTACATTGTTTCTTACTTTATTGATTTTATATCACTTTTGTATTGAAAACTTTATAGCAGCCATTTCCAATCACTAGTAATAGTGTGATTCGATGCCCATTCCCACCCACGTCTATACTTTTTTACTTGGTGACGGCATCATCCTGCGGGTTCTGAGGAAAATATCCTAAAGTGATCTTCTGAATAATACTCTCTCTCTCTCTCTCTCTCTCTCTCTCTCTCTCTCTCTCTCTCTCTCTCTCTCTCTCTCTCTCTCTCTGCATGTGTGTTTGAGGAAATTATTTACCCCATAGTGTTTTACTGAACAGTTCTCTCTCTCTCTCTCTCTCTCTCTCTCTCTCTCTCTCTCTCTCTCTCTCTCTCTCTCTCTGCATGTGTGTTTGAGGAAATTATTTACCCCATATCCCATAGTGTTTTACTGAACAATTCTCTCTCTCTCTCTCTCTCTCTCTCTCTCTCTCTCTCTGCGTGTGTGTTTGAGGAAATTGTTTAACCCAGTGTTCTACTGAGCATTACACACACACTCTCTAGGGAATATTATTGTTGGAAACATTTCATCAATATATCAATTTCTTCTTCTAAATTAGAATTTAGTGATACAGTCCCTACCAATAAAAGCTGGAAGACTACCATTGAAAGTATGGCTTTTAACCCTGGATAGGTACGGTGGGTCGTTTGCGACCCCGAGCGTCAAAAAAAAACAGGTTTTTCTCACGTGACTCACCCCTGTGACTGAATTTGTGGGTGATCGACCTGCAGGAGGTGTCTCCCCTACACGCTCTAGTAGTGTCCAGATGTGCATTGCTCTAGCTGTACTCCTTCCCCGATTTCTGAGACGCATCGGGGTCGTTCGCGTCCGAGTTTACCCTTCTGAGGTAGTTTGCATAATTATCAAAGTTATTACGTATTATGAAATTGTCGTAGAATGGTGCAACTTGTATAGGTTATCAGTTGTGGAAAGTCTTGGTGGATTGTTTGGCTACCATGTGCATGTTTTTTTTTTTAGTTAAAATGTCGTTCATCACCACGAGGACCATTTTACCGCGAGTGCCCCTTTTTCATTTTTTTTCTTTTTTTTGCCAAGTCATTTTTCCGTAAGATATTGCCAAATAGTGTCGTAAAACTTTTGCTTGTTTAGTGTTGGAAAGTGTGTCTAGATGATCTGGCTACCCATGCATGACTTTGTTTTTGTCAGATACGACGTAGTTATTGGTATATTGGGTATTTAACTGCGGTTACCAATTTTTGTTTTTTTTTCAATATTTGTAAAAATTACTACGTAGTAAGGAATTGCCGTATATTATTCATTTTTTTTTCATGTTTATGTGTTAGAAAGTGTGCCTTGATGGTTGGGCTAACACGTGCATGTCTTTTTTTTTATCTGAGATGTCGTATATTAGAATGTCGGGCATTTTACCGCGAGTGTCCCTTTTAAATTTTTTTTAATTTTTTTGCCAAGTCATTTTTCCGTAAGATATTGCGAAATAGTGTCGTAAAACTTTTGCTTTTTTAATGTTGGAAAGTGTGTCTAGATGATTTGGCTACCCATGCGTGATTTTGTTTTTGTCAGATACGACGTAGTTATTGGTATATTGGGTATTTAACTGCAGTTGCCAATTTCTGTTTTTTTTTCAATATTTGTAAAAATTTACTACGTAGTAAGGAATTGCCGTATATTATTCATTTTTTTTTCATGTTTATGTGTTAGAAAGTGTGCCTTGATGGTTGGGCTAACACGTGCATGTCTTTTTTTTTTATCTGAGATGCCGTATATTAGAATGTTGGGCATTTTTCCGCGAGTGCCCCTTTTTATTTGTTTTGCATTTTTTTGCTTAGTCATGTTACCGTAAGGAATTGGCAAGTAGTGTCGCAAAACTTATATTTTTATAGTGTTGGAAAGTGTTTCTAGATGATCTGGCTACCCATGCCTATTTTTTTTTTAGCCAGATATGGCGTATATATAAGTATGTGTTCGATTTTCCTGTGATTGCCATTTTTTCGTTTTTTCCCCATTTCTTTCAAAATTACTACGTACTAAGGAACTATCACAGAGTAATATTTCATTTATATGTTTATTTGTCGGAAAATATGCCTTGATGGTTTGCCTAGCACGTGGCTGAAATTTTTTTTTTCTAAAATGCCGTATATTAGAATGGCCATTTTTCCACGAGTGCCCCTTTTTATTTGATTTGCATTTTTTTGCTTAGTCATGTTACCGTAAGGAATTGGCAAGTAGTGTCGCAAAACTTATATTTTTATAGTGTTGGAAAGTGTTTCTAGATGATCTGGCTACCCATGCCTATCTTTTTTTTAGCCAGATATGGCGTATATATAGGTATGTGTTCGATTTTCCGGTGATTGCCATTTTTTCGTTTTTTCCCAATTCTTTCAAAATTACTACGTACTAAGGAACTATCACAGAGTAATGATTCCTCTAGATGTTTATTTGTCGGAAAATTTTGTTTACTTTTTTTTTGATTGAATATCATCAAATTTTTTAGCTAAAATATTGTTTTACATTTTTTTTTCGATTTTATTTCCCTTCAAAAAAAATTTTTTGGGTCAGAATTTTAATTTTATAAACGTAAAATAATCGACAATTATCCAGCAACCCACCATACAATATTTATGCATATCCAATAATAATTAGATTAGTAAATAACACCTTGAAATTGACATACCCTTCCTACATTTCAAGTGGCAGATTAGGGAGTCTGAGTCAGTGTGGTTGGCGGCCATTTTGTGGACATATCCGAAGCGTAAGCTGCCCTATCTATATATATTCTTGTTCCCTATAGAATTTGTGATATTTTAGTATATTTTTACCTGCATAAATATCATATTATATATTAAATATATGTATTTTTTTACGAAATTTCCAATTACTCAAAAAATTACCTTTAGATATGGCCCCTGATATAAATGTAATTTACAAAATAATGAAGATTTTTTTACATATTTCTATTTTAGGATAACATATGTTTATTCCCTAAAAAAATTAGCCACTTCCTATTTCATTTGGGTACCCAAAAAAATTCATGAAATTTGGACAATTTTTTTTGGCCAAAAAAAGTTACCCTTTTTTTCTCATTTCAGATCTTCACCTCCATGGGTCTGACTTCATCCAAAATACATCAAGATGTGTCCTAAACATTCAAGAATCAATTCCTAAAAGGATTTGTGTATATATGTATAAACTTTTTTTTTATGAATTTTTATGTCAGGTCTTTTTTTTTTCTACTTAATTTTTTAAAATATTTATAATAAATAGTTTTTCTGCAGATGAGTAGTATTTATCTTTACAGTTGTTTTAAGCATTCATTGAAGTTTTTTTTGGCAAAAGAAAAAAGGAGGTTACTGCAAAAACTGATTTTTCAAGAATTTTTTTTGGCGTCGGGGTCGTTCGCGTCCGAGTATACCCTTAAAGGGGTGTCCGAGGACCGTACCTATCCAGGGTTAATATTTAGATTGATTACTAATGCTTCCAGCTTCAATTCTTGTCACAGAGCCGGAGTGTTCTCTAAAGAATTTGGAACTCATATCCTTAAAGTGGAATATATTTATTTTGATGTTGCTATAACAATCTTATTGTTTTGATAAATCACCTTCTTGAATGCCCTTCAATTAACATAAAAGTTATATAAGCTTGAATGACCATATCTTTTTTTACACCAGAAAAAAGCCTATTTCCATACATATATGAATTCATATTTCGTCGGTTTATATGCTAAAAATGATATTCCTTTATATGTTGGAAATTCTATAAATAAGATAATGTAATATTGGTCCTAAATTAATTGTCTAAGTTGGTTATTTCTTGCTAATTATAATTTTGGAATTTTGTTTGTGTCGTAACAAATGTTAGTCGTAAAATGTGTGCAACTATGAAGAGTGAAGGTGTATGAGCCATCGTTACAAACAAACTTAAATTAAGATATGATCTCTAAATCCATGATTTGTATTGTAGTATATTCTTATAATACAATAGTAAGACATCTTTATTCATACCCGAGATAACTTCGGTTTACTTTTGAATGTCTTACATTTTGATAATTGTTATGAAATATTTTTAGTTTATCCCTTAGACGAGAAATATGTTAATCCTTTTCATGTGTTTTGAATTCCTGTCATTAATGTGTTAATTAAGTTTCTAATTTGCTGGCATACGTATTTACACATTGTGTCGTCTGCAACAGAGATGTTAATTGTTCATTTAGAGGATTCATATTTTCAATAAGCAGGACTGGTTCAACAATTAGTCTCTTGTTAATTGATTTCGTCACTCGCTTTCCAAAACAGAGAAAGTGTTTGAGATTTCTTTTTGAATTCTATTGTAGGCGGCACATAACGAGATACGCATAGTCCTGTATTTTACACATTAAATGGAACATTGAACTCTAGTTCTTTCACGATATAAAACTGAAACGTGTCTAAAATAAAGTTGCTGAACAAGTTAAAGTCTGTGGGTTTACCCTTTCAACGTGTCAGTGTCCCCCTATTATTCTAACTGACTTTTGAAAATGTTACTAACGAACACTGACCCGTTCTTGTTTCAATTTCATTTTATGATAATCAATAAATCAATTGGTGTTTGAAACCGTTTTCTCTGAGAATCTCATTAGTTTAATATGGCAATTTTTTTTTTTTCACTTTCTGGAAGTCAACAAATCTTTGATTTGCAAGCTGTGGGATGTACTAGAGATGGTCTCATCTTAAGAATTGTGCCCTCATATGCCTCAAACACTTCACCACTTTCGTTATTCAATTCATTTCTTTTAGTTTTACTTTTGATAAATTCAGTATTTTGGTTTTATTTCAACATAAAAGGTTATACCAGTGAACGCTAATCCAAGACAGTGGGAGACTATGGTACCAACGCTATTGCACTACCCAAGATTACAAAACAATGGTTTGATTTTGGAGTTTCCTTCTCCAAGAAGAGCTGCTTACCATAGCTAAAGAGTCTCCTCTACCCTTATCAAGAGGAAAGTAGCCACTGAACAATTACATTGCAGTAGTTAACCTCATGAGCGAAGAAGAATGTGGAAAGAATACACCAGACTATTCGGTGTAAATATACGCAAAGACCAAATGAGCCGTAACCAGAGAGAAGGATCCCATATAGTACTCTCTGGCCAGTCGAAGGACCCAGTAGCTCTTTCGTGGCAGTATCTCAACGGGTGGCCGGTGTCCAGGCCAATTTACTACGTATAAACATTAATTGTTAACAAGTTCCATATCATCATTTGAATTAAATTGCAATTTCAAAAACGATGGAATGTTCAAATCAATTCTTGTAATATTCCTGTTTATTGAAGGTGCATGCTTCCCTATAGCCTCTAAATAACCATTTTTTTTCTTCTGTTTATAAGTCTATTCGGAAAAAAAGATGCCTACCACCAAAGGGCGCTTTATCTGTCAGATAATAATATAATGATGATGCTTTTGCAATTTCGAACATAGTGATTGGAAAACCATTTACTTATTTCCCGAAGGAATGGAGATTTAATCACGGAAACCATTTTTAATTATAAAAAACTGTCAGCGAGATTATCATCTTATAAAAGCAATGATCTGTGTATGGAACTGCTAAATGACGTGACAATCACTTTCTTCCGGCTGACTAACTTTTAATGATATGCATTTGTCTTTTTTACAGTTACCTATGCAATATTTTCCTTCTCAAATTCTACACTGTTGAAAATTTGACGTAAAAAAAAAAAAAAAAAAAAAAAAACGGTAAAACTCTGGAATAAATGTTGCCGTTTTAAAAAGGGATATATTGACGTAAAGGAGTGATATTACGGTCATCAGCCCGTAAATGATAATAAGAAAGTAAGGTAAAATTACGGTCGCCAGTATTTTACTGAAATGCGGCTGAGAACAGTAGATTTTTACGGAGAGATTCCGATTAAAAGTACGGTTTTTTGTGTATATTCAAGCAAATGTAGGTCATGTAGAGTATACCTTAACGTGGAGAAAAGGTTGGCGAATCGCCATGATCAACAAAGCTCTACTAGTCAGGCTATCCATACTAGGTTGGTTTGCTGTGACCGATGAGATGAAATTCTCCCACCCATACCAATCCGCCGTGGCCAGAGTAATGATGAAAATGGCATCACACCAGATAGGGCAAAGGAAATGTCTGAGGCCTTTGTCCTGTAGTGGACTAGAATCAGTTGCGTTTGTCGATGCTTTTAGGGGTGGACAGTATGGTTTCAACAGGGATGTTATGCTCCAAAAGAAACAATGACTATAGTCAATTTTTTTTTTTATTGAGGCAGATTTGCACTGACTCGCAGGGATGCCCTTTTAGCTCTTAAAAGTTTCCTGATGGCTGATTGGTTGGACAAGATAATTATAACCAATCAGATAACAGGACTCTTCCGAGCTAAAAGGACACTGCGGCGAGTCGGTACAAATGCGCCTCATTAAAAAAAATTGAGTATAGTCCAAGCATCACTTTAAATTTCCTTTCCTCTTTTTTTCTTTTTTCAAGGGAAAAACCTTCAAAAGGGAAGACACAAGTTGCTACTTGCCTGCTGTTTTATTCATTCAAAGTTTTGCCGAAAGCTTTTTATAGCCAAAACAAAACTAATGTTATCAAATTATGATTAATTGAAAATTGAATGTTATATACAAGAATGTAAAATATATTCATATGATTTTATCTGAATTCCAACACAATATCTAACTTGAAATGTGAAAGCGGCTGAATATTTTAGCAATAATCTCGACAAAGGTAAGTCTGTTATTATCTTGCATGGCTTTTAGAACTTGAACCATCTTTAGTCAATTTTTTTTTAATGAGGCAAGTGTGCCCTTTTAGCTCGGAAAAGTTTCCTGCTATCTGATTGGTTAGAATTATTTTGTGCAACCAATCAGCGAGCGGGAAACTTTTCCGAGCTAAAAGGGCACCCATGCTAGTTGGCACAGATCTGCCTCACTAAAAAGAATTGACTATAGGATATTGGCAGGGAGATGATGTTTGGGTGAGATCTTGGTAAATGACACTAAATTGATGTTATTCTCGGAAACAGGGTGTCCACCTGATTTATCAGTCCACAAACCAATGGCTATGAACATCACATCTACGGGACATGATATTTGTAGGTTTTACATCCAACAGAACATAAGTACTAATATGTGAGGCAGGCCATTCCAACGTACGTCTGTTTAGAGTAGGTGAAGAAACTTCAGCTTCCAGAGGTTTGATTTTGAAAATGGGCAAAATGAGGTTTGGGGATTTTATATCGTAAAAAAAATGGAAGTGTGAAGAAACATATTTTATGGTGAGAAGAAATGTAAAGAAGTTTAAAGATATAGGTTAAGGTAAGGCAGGACTTTCACACATTAGCTCTATGATACTTCGGCCCTAGCGACTTTAACGAGTCAATATTAAGTTAAAAAACTCAATATATATATATATATATATATATATATATATATATATATATATATATATATATATATATATATATATATATATATATATATATACCTGGTCTGTCCCTTTCCTGTTGCCTGTGAATTTTGTACTTAATTTTGTCACCTGCATTTATTGACAGACATATATATATATATATATATATATATATATATATATATATATATATATATATATACATACATATATATATATATATATATATATATATATGTATATATATATATATATATATATATATATATATATATATATATAAATATATATATATATATATATATATATATATATATATATATATATATATATATATATATATATATATATATATATATATATACTGTATATATATACTATATACATTACTTATCAGTCACAAAACTTTATGTGATAAATATTAAATGTAAAATCCACAGGATACAGGTTCCAGGTTCCAAGCGCTTTCGTGTATGACGTACACTTCATCAGGGTACAAAGTACCCTAAAGAAATGCACGTAATACACGAAAGCACTTGGTACCTGGTCTTTCCATTTTCGGTTTCCTGTAGATTTTACACTTATATGTATGCATATATTCATGAAAATTTTCTGGTATGACAAGATTCAATTTGATAATGGTTGTCTGCAAAACACGGGATAAGTCTAAATTAGTTCTATATTTTATTAACACCTGTTCCTCACTTACAGACAAACAATGATATAACCGATACAATGAAGTAAGATATATATTGATAAAGAATTTTCCAAAAGGTAGACCACACTGTCTAGACAAGGTCACTGTTTTGGTATTAACTTTCTCAATTCGTTTTAATGATGATTGAGAGACTGGAAGAAATCTGGGATATTTCTTGCCTGATCAGGTCAGATTCTGTCATTAGACTTATGAATGAGATGATCCAAAGCTTTGAATAATTGCAATGATTGAAGAGAACTGAGTGTTCATGACCGTATTTACCGAAAGCTTTTGCGGAATTATCTTTTAGAAAAGCTATTTTCCCGTAAATCTCATGTGGGATTTATCACAATTAAGGAATGGGATTTTGTAAAGTCAGATGTCTTACTAATATGACTTCTGATGGACAATTTGATGCAACATTTCTGATGGTGTTACAATAGATAAACACCAAAGAGTTCGCACGTCCAAGTATGTGGCTTAACACTCTAATGCTGTTCATTGATACAACAGGGAAGGATTTGCAACACTAGAAAAACTTTATTAGTATAGTCAATTCTTTTTAGCGAGGCAGACTTGCACCGACTCGTAGGGGTGCCCTGTTAGCTCGGGAAAGTTTCCTGATCGCTGATTGGTTGGACAAGATAATTCTAACCAGTCAGTTAGCAGAAAACTTTTCCGAGCTAAAAGGGCACCCCTGCGAGTCGGTGCTAATCTGCCTCACTAAAAACAATTGATTATAGAAAAGCTTAATCACTGGTTGTAAGCTGAAAACTGAGAGCTGATTAAAGCCAGAAAGATGGAGAAATGAACGGTAACATAGAAAGTAATTAGTGGAAGCAATTGATCTGTAAAGAAAAAAAAATATCTCGAATAGATACAAATTATGATTATTAGATATCAGTCGTGAAACAGGGAAGACAATATGTTGATTACAAGACGGTAATTTAATGGAAAGAAATATTATAGATTATTTAGCTAACTCTATCAATCATTTAGAACGAGGATTATCAATATGAGTAAAAAAGAAAGGGTAAAACCTCTAAAAATGCTTGGTAATTAAAGATATGTGTAGTAGGAAAGATTGAAATGACATATTTGATAGACATTTGAATATGAAATAAAGACGTTTAGCACATAGATTAATAGATGGACCTTTGTATTGTAATGCAATCTTTCTGCTCAATGGATAACGAGTGATAGAATAGTGCAAATGATCTATTGTTAGACAATGTTTGAAAAAGAAAAAAGATGGAGAGATGAAGAAATCGCTCTTTTATTGAGTCTATTTATCCAACCTACTCGACGCCAGTGCAGGACCATATGGCTTCATAAATCCAATCTATTGGACTTTATAGATTTATGCCCAACTGTCTACGAAACAGACTTTATTTCGATTTCCTTGAGTCTCAATTTCATGACCTATTTCTATTTTGATCTAATAAGTTTTACTCTTTAAATGGAAAAAGGCTTAAGTGAAAGAGGAGTCCCAATTGTTTTAGGTTACTCTGCAGACGTGTTCTTATTTCGAATGGTTCAGAATGCTCGTATTATATCTCTGTTTCAATTGTGTAGTTATAGGATTTACTATTCTGATTTTACCAATTCTATATGTTTTTGTGATAGCTAAGATGCTCTTGTAGGTTCTCGATTTCCTCACACATTTTGGATAGACTTTCTACTATAATTCTTAAACAAAAGTCTGCGAATGAATTGTAACAATGTCATAAAGTAGCTTTTTGGTACTAACAGAGAGGCGAGGTAAAATAAGTAAGTTTACTCAATAAGATAAGGAGTCTATATACAAACAGTTGAGGGTAGTAATGGTACAAAAATTAAAAAAAAAATGTAAACCATGCAATGGCAAGCTTAAACAGGTATTTCTATTATCAGTGCTGGAGAGAACGAGATATAAGAAAAAAAAAACAATAATATTGCAGTGTATGAGCGTGTATGAAGTGCGTGCAGTACAATAAAAAATTCTAATTCCTTTGGTAGAATTCGAGCTCTGGCTTTGTAGTGACAGGTATAATTTGAAAAGAAATCGGGACCTTAGGATATCATTGTGGCTATTAAATATTCATAAATAACTGGTAAAAATTAATCAATAGACCACACACATATCTAATAACTATCTATTAGGAGAGAATTGTCTATTAAGAGAGGAGATACCACGGAAAGTTAATGAACAAAACTATGAACAGGGCCAATATTTACAGGTAAAAAAAGAATACAAATTGGGAAGATTTAACCCTGGATAGGTACGGTCCTCGGACACCCCTTTAAGGGTATACTCGGACGCGAACGACCCCGACGCCAAAAAAAATTCTTGAAAAATCAGTTTTTGCAGTAACCTCCTTTTTTCTTTTGCCAAAAAAAAACTTCAATGAATGCTTAAAACAACTGTAAAGATAAATACTACTCATCTGCAGAAAAACTATTTATTATAAATATTTTAAAAAATTAAGTAGAAAAAAAAAAGACCTGACATAAAAATTCATAAAAAAAAGTTTATACATATATACACAAATCCTTTTAGGAATTGATTCTTGAATGTTTAGGACACATCTTGATGTATTTTGGATGAAGTCAGACCCATGGAGGGGAAGATCTGAAATGAGAAAAAAAGGGTAACTTTTTTTGGCCAAAAAAAATTGTCCAAATTTCATGAATTTTTTTGGGTACCCAAATGAAATAGGAAGTGGCTAATTTTTTTAGGGAATAAACATATGTTATCCTAAAATAGAAATATGTAAAAAAATCTTCATTATTTTGTAAATTACATTTATATCAGGGGCCATATCTAAAGGTAATTTTTTGAGTACTTGGAAATTTGGTAAAAAAATACATATATTTAATATATAATATGATATTTATGCAGGTAAAAATATACCAAAATATCACAAATTCTATAGGGAACAAGAATATATATAGATAGGGCAGCTTACGCTTCGGATATGTCCACAAAATGGCCGCCAACCACACTGACTCAGACTCCCTAATCTGCCACTTGAAATGTAGGAAGGGTATGTCAATTTCAAGGTGTTATTTACTAATCTAATTATTATTGGATATGCATAAAAATTGTATGGTGGGTTGCTGGATAATTGTCGATTATTTTACGACTATAAAATTAAAATTCTGACCCAAAAAATTTTTTTTGAAGGGAAATAAAATCGAAAAAAAAAATGTAAAACAATATTTTAGCTAAAAAAATTTGATGATATTCAATCAAAAAAAAAGTAAACAAAATTTTCCGACAAATAAACATCTAGAGGAATCATTACTCTGTGATAGTTCCTTAGTACGTAGTAATTTTGAAAGAATTGGGAAAAAACGAAAAAATGGCAATCACCGGAAAATCGAACACATACCTATATATACGCCATATCTGGCTAAAAAAAAGATAGGCATGGGTAGCCAGATCATCTAGAAACACTTTCCAACACTATAAAAATATAAGTTTTGCGACACTACTTGCCAATTCCTTACGGTAACATGACTAAGCAAAAAAATGCAAAACAAATAAAAAGGGGCACTCGTGGAAAAATGGCCATTCTAATATACGGCATTTCAGAAAAAAAAAATTTCAGCCACGTGCTAGGCAAACCATCAAGGCCTATTTTCCGACAAATAAACATATAAATGAAATATTACTCTGTGATAGTTCCTTAGTACGTAGTAATTTTGAAAGAAATGGGAAAAAACGAAAAAATGGCAATCACAGGAAAATCGAACACATACTTATATATACGCCATATCTGGCTATAAAAAAAATAGGCATGGGTAGCCAGATCATCTAGAAACACTTTCCAACACTATAAAAATATAAGTTTTGCGACACTACTTGCCAATTCCTTACGGTAACATGACTAAGCAAAAAAATGCAAAACAAATAAAAAGGGGCACTCGCGGAAAAATGCCCAACATTCTAATATACGGCATCTCAGATAAAAAAAAAAGACATGCATGTGTTAGCCCAACCATCAAGGCACACTTTCTAACACATAAACATAAAAAAAAATCAATAATATACGGCAATTCCTTACTACGTAGTAAATTTTTACAAATATTGAAAAAAAAAACAGAAATTGGCAACCGCAGTTAAATACCCAATATACCAATAACTACGTCGTATCTGACAAAAACAAAATCATGCATGGGTAGCCAGATCATCTAGACACACTTTCCAACATTAAAAAAGCAAAAGTTTTACGACACTATTTCGCAATATCTTACGGAAAAATGACTTGGCAAAAAAATTTAAAAAAATTAAAAAGGGACACTCGCGGTAAAATGCCCGACATTCTAATATACGACATCTCAGATAAAAAAAAAGACATGCACGTGTTAGCCCAACCATCAAGGCACACTTTCTAACACATAAACATGAAAAAAAAATGAATAATATACGGCAATTCCTTACTACGTAGTAATTTTTACAAATATTGAAAAAAAAACAGAAATTGGTAACCGCAGTTAAATACCCAATATACCAATAACTACGTCGTATCTGACAAAAACAAAGTCATGCATGGGTAGCCAGATCATCTAGACACACTTTCCAACACTAAACAAGCAAAAGTTTTACGAAACTATTTGGCAATATCTTACGGAAAAATGACTTGGCAAAAAAATGAAAAAAAATGAAAAAGTGGCACTTGCGGTAAAATGGTCCTCGTGGTGATGAACGACATTTTAACTAAAAAAAAAAACATGCACATGGTAGCCAAACAATCCACCAAGACTTTCCACAATTGATAACCTATACAAGTTGCACCATTCTACGACAATTTCATAATACGTAATAACTTTGATAATTATGCAAACTACCTCAGAAGGGTAAACTCGGACGCGAACGACCCCGACGCGTCTCAGAAATCGGGGAAGGAGTACAGCTACAGCAATGCACATCTGGACACTACTAGAGCGTGTAGGGGAGACACCTCCTGCAGGTCGATCACCCACAAATTCAGTCACAGGGGTGAGTCACGTGAGAAAAACCTGTTTTTTTTTGACGCTCGGGGTCGCAAACGACCCACCGTACCTATCCAGGGTTAAGAAGAAAAAAAAACAATACACATTCACTGGAAAACAGACCATGGCTTAGATTTAAATGAAGAGCTTAGGTTTAGATAATTAAAAAGGATTCTACAATATTTCTTTGGGGGAATGCATAATAATGACTACTCAATGAAATATGGCGGTACTCTCTCTCTCTCTCTCTCTCTCTCTCTCTCTCTCTCTCTCTCTCTCTATAAAAGAAAGCCCAAACGTTTCACATATTTGTTTCCATGCACACTCTTTCTTAAGTAAATCAGTAAATCAGAATTTTTCTTGCCTTATTACTGTAATCTATCTAACCTCTGTCTTACTTTTTGAATCACCATCCTACATTAAATCCTCACTGTTAAATGTCCACATAATTCTTAGTCTCTTCTGAGACTTTTGTCCTTTTACAAAAGAAGCAATTAGTCTCTACACCCATCACTTTGAAGCCATTCTTTTATTCAGACATACCTCTATAACACTCCTTAGCCCTTCTGTCACAGTTTCGCCTTAACGACAAAGCCTCTCACTTGTTATCCTGATAACTTCTAATGGTTTTTCATTTTTCATCCTTTTAATTGTCCTCTTTACACGAAGAACAGCCACTTTCACAAGCACTCTCAAACTTATCCTACTAACCCTTTCCACTCTTACATTACTTATGTCTGCCACTCTTCTACCCTTCACATTCCACTACTCTTCAAAAGACTCACTCCATCGACCCATAGAACTGGTCTCTCCTGACAGTTTTTCTCTATTTACATGTTATTCTATGATGCATCTATTCGTTAATCGAGATACGTTCTGGGTTTATTCATCTGTGAAATATATTTCTATTGTTAAAGTTCAATACTTGCTACCTTTTCTTTTTATTTATTTACCACTTAACGCCCTTTTGTTTGTCACTCTCTTCTTGAATATTTTATCCAACTCCTGTACACCTAAGTATGATTTTTTTTTTTTTTTTTGCACTTCCAAAAACTACCGTTTTTTCTTCACCGTACTTCTCATGTCCCCATTTCACAATATACCGCATTATCCGCTCTCGTTTTATTCCTACAACAATAGAGGCGGCCCCATACTCTCTATTATACTAACGAGAAATTCTGCATACTGTTAGCATACCTATTCTACTTCTTTCTACACATACACACACATACACACACACACACACACACACACACACACACATATATATATATATATATATATATATATATATATATATATATTTATTTATATTTATATTATTTCCTTTCACTCTTCAAGAGCGTGACACTTAAAAGTGTTAGCCATTCGGTTTTCATCAAGAAGTCCTTATAAGATGAGGTTTATTCATGCAACCCTCACCACCTGAACGTTTAAGGAGCATATGCACCATAAGCGGCTGACATTTCTAGTTGGTCATAAAATCTAATACCAATCAGGCTTAAGAGTTTTACGAGTCAGATATCACAGAACTATAGTCAATTCTTTTCAGTGAGGCAGATTTGTACCAACTCGCAGGGGTGCCCTTTTAGCTTGGAAAAGTTTCCTGTTCGCTAATTGGTTGAACAAGATAATTCTAACCAATCAGATAACAGGAAACTTTTCCGAGCTAAATGGGGACCGCAAATGCGCCTCATTAAAGAAAATGAGTATAGATGGTCACGCAATCATATACCGATCAGGCTTAGAGTTTTACAAGTCAGATATGACAGAACTAGGGAGACAATTTCACAGTTGGCCAGTCAATGATCTTTATGTATGTAATCATAGGTTTAAAGGTTGCTCATGAATAGCAGAGACAGGGACATTGCCCTAGCAATCAGAACAATGCCCTAGAGACTTACCATATATTATACGATCAGTGCCCAAGCCTCTTCTCCACCCAAGCTAGGACCATGGAGGGCCAGGCAGTGGCTGCTGATGACTCAGCAGATAGACCTATAGGCTTCCCCAAACCCCACAAAATTAGCTCACAAGGATGGTAAGGTTGCAAACACTAATGGCACTAACGAGTTTGCGCAGGACTCGAACTCCAGTCCGGAAAACACCAGACAGAGACGTTACCAATCAGGCCACAACAACCCGATATCCACAGATCGAATGTTGGGAAATGTGGTATGTCATTTGGTATGAACATCATAACACAAAACATGCCACATTTATTTAGTTTGCAAAACTTTCCCATTTCCGATGTTATTAAAGGCGTAGAAACCTCCTTTAAATGAATTTTACTTCGTCTTACTTTTACCTGGTCCATAATATAAGTCAGGGCCCCTCCTCTCTATCATGTGATCTATCTTTACCTCATTCTAAGTAACCTAATAAAATCACTTTCAGATGAATAGAAATCTTTTAACGCAACTTTTCATTTTTATTTAAAAAAAAAAGGCTCTTATATAATTCTAATCAATAGAAATGTGAACGAATCCCATAAGTTTATATAACATCCTAAGAATAGGACAACCAAGTAGTTAGACAAATATACAAACAACATAAATGCACAATCGGCAGGAAAACATTTTATGCACATTTCTTGGCAAAAAAGAAAAAAGGGGTTGTTCAAGAGACAAGGTTCTTAATCTTTAGAATTCCCTGAAGGAGACCTGGAAACTAAGAAAAGTCGCTGTAGCCAATATTGTGTTCTTCAAACTGCAATCACTCGTTTGCCTGAGGGGAAATAGGGAAAACTAATTCGCCAACTTAATTCGAGAGCATGTCTTGCCTCCCCTTTTTTTACCCAAGGAAGGTTTGGTAATCTCCTTCGGGCTTCTTCTTATAAGATACATATTCAGGTAATATGTTAGAGGTTCATTTTAAATGACACAAATAAGTTTCCAAGGTGGATAAGCACACACGTTTAAATCCCATACGCTCGTTTGTACTCTTATATTTTAGCAGGATTAATATTAGTCCTGATATTTTAGTATTTAAGTGTCCACTCATACATTTTTTCTTTTCATTCATTATCAATGTCTCGTTTTTTATTCACTTGTATATGACTAAAAAATATATGGTTTTGTTTTCCTATTTGAATTTTGCAGGTAATTCATCTTATGTTGGAGTATCTAAAACTATACAAGCGACAGTTTACATTTACACTTCACAGGTCCTACCCTCACTGGGCTCTCTAAAAATACATATGTTGGTGCATCACAATCCTGATGTATGCAAGATTTGATCAGATTTCACGACGTTTCAGATATGGTGGAGGATGTCTTTCCATAATCTTCATTATAAAGAAGATCTGTGAAATATTAAAGAGAACTCTTTCTAAGTAGCACAAAACACAAAGACATAAACGACCGTGACAGGATTCGAACCTGCAATCTTCGGATCCGAAGTCCGACGCCTTATCC
>NC_090767.1:18386163-18398663 GCF_036898095.1 Palaemon carinicauda
ATTTTAAAAATATACTTCTTCAATCATCTTCACCTACATCATGCTTCATAGTCATCAGCCACAAAGGTCTCGGCCTCCCAACTCTTCTAGTCCCCTGTGGAGGTCATTTCAATGTTTTTTGGTCTAACATCTCTTGAGAAGTGCGAAGAGCTTCACCAAACTATCTCCATTTGCCTCTCACCATGATCTCATCCACATAAGGCATTCGAGTAATCTATCTTATAGTGTCATTTCTAATCCTCTTCTGAGGGTTTTGTTACTGAATCTACCAATTTTCTTGGATATTGTTTCATTATCATACCCTGATTCATGTCCATACAATAACACCGATCTCACTAAATTGATATTTAACCTTATTTTCATATGAAGTTTCAGGTGATTTGATCACAGAATTTTATCTGGTCTAGCCATTATCTGATTTGTTTTTTTAATCCTTTCTTAACCCTGGATAGGTACGGTCCTCGGACACCCTTTTAAGGGTATACTCGGACGCGAACGACCCCGACGCCAAAAAAAATTCTTGAAAAATCAGTTTTTGCAGTAACCTCCTTTTTTCTTTTGACAAAAAAAACTTCAATGAATGCTTAAAACAACTGTAAAGATAAATACTACTCATCTGCAGAAAAACTATTTATTATAAATATTTTAAAAAAATAAGTAGAAAAAAAAAAGACCTGACATAAAAATTCATAAAAAAAAAGTTTATACATATATACACAAATCCTTTTAGGAATTGATTCTTGAATGTTTAGGACACATCTTGATGTATTTTGGATGAAGTCAGACCTATGGAGGTGAAGATCTGAAATGAGAAAAAAAGGGTAACTTTTTTTGGCCAAAAAAATTTGTCCAAATTTCATGAATTTTTTTGGGTACCCAAATGAAATAGGAAGTGGCTAATTTTTTTAGGGAATAAACATATGTTATCCTAAAATAGAAATATGTAAAAAAATCTTCATTATTTTGTAAATTACATTTATATCAGGGGCCATATCTAAAGGTAATTTTTTGAGTACTTAGAAATTTCGTAAAAAAATACATATATTTAATATATAATATGATATTTATGCAGGTAAAAATATACCAAAATATCACAAATTCTTTAGGGAACAAGAATATATATAGATAGGGCAGCTTACGCTTCTGATATGTCCACAAAATGGCCGCCAACCACACTGACTCAGACTCCCTAATCTGCCACTTGAAATGTAGGAAGGGTATGTCAATTTCAAGGTGTTATTTACTAATCTAATTATTATTGGATATGCATAAAAATTGTATGGTGGGTTGCTGGATAATTGTCAATTATTTTACGACTATAAAATTAAAATTCTGACCCAAAAAAATTTTTTTGAGGGGAAATAAAATCGAAAAAAAAAATGTAAAACAATATTTTAGCTAAAAAACTTGATGATATTCAATCAAAAAAAAAGTAAACAAAATTTTCCGACAAATAAACATCTAGAGGAATCATTACTCTGTGATAGTTCCTTAGTACGTAGTAATTTTGAAAGAATTGGGAAAAAACGAAAAAATGGCAATCACCGGAAAATCGAACACATACCTATATATACGCCATATCTGGCTAAAAAAAAGATAGGCATGGGTAGTCAGATCATCTAGAAACACTTTCCAACACTATAAAAATATAAGTTTTGCGACACTACTTGCCAATTCCTTACGGTAACATGACTAAGCAAAAAAATGCAAAACAAATAAAAAGGGGCACTCGCGGAAAAATGGCTAACATTCTAATATACGGCATTTCAGAAAAAAAAAAATTCAGCCACGTGCTAGGCAAACCATCAAGGCACATTTTCCGACAAATAAACATCTAAATGAATAATTACTCTGTGATAGTTCCTTAGTACGTAGTAATTTTGAAAGAAATGGGAAAAAACGAAAAAATGGCAATCACAGGAAAATCGAACACATACCTATATATACGCCATATCTGGCTAAAAAAAGAAGATAGGCATGGGTAGCCAGATCATCTAGAAACACTTTCCAACACTATAAAATTATAAGTTTTGCGACACTACTTGCCAATTCCTTATGGTAACATGACTAAGCAAAAAAATGCAAAACAAATAAAAAGAGGAACTCGTGGAAAAATGGCCATTCTAATATACGGCATTTCAGAAAAAAAAAATTTCAGCCACGTGCTAGGCAAACCATCAAGGCATATTTTCCGACAAATAAACATATAAATGAAATATTACTCTGTGATAGTTCCTTAGTACGTAGTAATTTTGAAAGAAATGGGAAAAAACGAAAAAATGGCAATCACAGGAAAATCGAACACATACTTATATATACGCCATATCTGGCTAAAAAAAAAATAGGCATGGGTAGCCAGATCATCTAGAAACACTTTCCAACACTATAAAAATATAAGTTTTGCGACACTACTTGCCAATTCCTTACGGTAACATGACTAAGCAAAAAAATGCAAAACAAATAAAAAGGGGCCCTCGCGGAAAAATGCCCAACATTCTAATATACGGCATCTCAGATAAAAAAAAAGACATGCACGTGTTAGCCCAACCATCAAGGCACACTTTCTAACACATAAACATGGAAAAAAAAATCAATAATATACGGCAATTCCTTACTACGTATTAAATTTTTACAAATATTGAAAAAAAACAGAAATTGGCAACCGCAGTTAAATACCCAATATACCAATAACTACGTCGTATCTGACAAAAACAAAATCACGCATGGGTAGCCAGATCATCTAGACACACTTTCCAACATTAAAAAAGCAAAAGTTTTACGACACTATTTCGCAATATCTTACGGAAAAATGACTTGGCAAAAAAATGAAAAAGGGACACTCGCGGTAAAATGCCCGACATTCTAATATACGACATCTCAGATAAAAAAAAAGACATGCACGTGTTAGCCCAACCATCAAGGCACACTTTCTAACACATAAACATGATAAAAAAATGAATAATATACGGCAATTCCTTACTACGTAGTAATTTTTACAAATATTGAAAAAAAAACAGAAATTGGTAACCCCAGTTAAATACCCAATATACCAATAACTACGTCGTATCTGACAAAAACAAAGTCATGCATGGGTAGCCAGATCATCTAGACACACTTTCAAACACTAAACAAGCAAAAGTTTTACGACACTATTTGGCAATATCTTACGGAAAAATGACTTGGCAAAAAAATGAAAAAAAATGAAAAAGGGGCACTCGCGGTAAAATGGTCCTCGTGGTGATGAACGACCTTTTAACTAAAAAAAAAAAACATGCACATGGTAGCCAAACAATCCACCAAGACTTTCCACAACTGATAACCTATACAAGTTGCACCATTCTTCGACAATTTCATAATACGTAATAACTTTGATAATTATGCAAACTACCTTAGAAGGGTAAACTCGGACGCGAACGACCCCGACGCGTCTCAGAAATCGGGGAAGGAGTACAGCTACAGCAATGCACATCTGGACACTACTAGACCGTGTAGGGGAGACACCTCCTGCAGGTCGATCACCCACAAATTCAGTCACGGGGGTGAGTCACGTGAGAAAAACCTGTTTTTTTTTGACGCTCGGCGTCGCGAACGACCCACCGTACCTATCCAGGGTTAAACTCCAATTCTAAAGACCCTGTATTAGAGATCATAGCTCAGGGTCCTAAATATTCAAATGATTTTACCTCATTAATTATTTCCTCCTGCAATAATATTCCATCTTCCATTAGATATTTCGTTTCCATCATATATGTGTTTCACTATTTATTTTATGCCTAACGTCCTGAGATATTTCATTTTTGTACCTACCTTATTGCATTATTTCCTTATTTTTTGTTTGGGTTCCCCCAGGTCCCTCAGTGTGAGGCACCTCGTATATCCACCAGAGAGTTGCTAATGCATCTTCCGGTGTATTTTGCATCTTCCAGTCTTGGATGGTCTGTGATGCATCTTAGGTATTTATCGAGCTTATTCTTAAACACATCTACGCTCAATCCTGATGTTTCTTAGATGAGCTGGCAGCACATTAAATAGTCGCTGCATTATCGATGCTGGTGCGTAGTGGATTAATGTCCTGTGCGCCTTTCTTAGTTTACCTGGAATATTTTTTGGCACTATTAATCTACCTCGGCTTGCTCTTTCTGATGTTTTAAGCTCCATGATGTTTTCAGTAATTCCTTCTATTTGCTTCCATGCTTGTATTATCATGAAGCGCTCTCTTCTTCTTTCTAGACTGTATAGTTTTAAAAATTGCAGTCTTTCCCAGTAGTCAAGGTCCTTAACTTCTTCTATTCTAGCAGTATAGGACCTTTGTACACTCTCTATTTGCGCAATATCCTTTTGGTAGTCGGTA
Organism: Palaemon carinicauda; assembly: GCF_036898095.1. Classification (NCBI taxonomy): domain Eukaryota; kingdom Metazoa; phylum Arthropoda; class Malacostraca; order Decapoda; family Palaemonidae; genus Palaemon; species Palaemon carinicauda. Next base: position 18,390,515 of record NC_090767.1, read on the forward strand.
GTAGGTAGTAGGTTGGCCATGGCACTAGCCGCCCGTTGAGATAATACCCCTAGAGAGGTAATGCATTGAATCCCTCTCTCTGGTTACGGCTTATTTTTTCTTCGCCTACACATACACTGAATAGTCTTGCCTATTCTTTACAGGTTCTCGTCTTTCCTGATACATCTGACAACACTGAGGTTACTTAACACTTCTTCACCAAAGGGGTTAATTACTGTACTGCAATTGTTCACTGCACTTCCCTCTTGGTAAGGGTAGAAGAGACTCTTTAGCTATGGTAAGCAGCTCTTCTAGGAGAAGGACACTCCGAAATTAAACCATTGATCTCTAGTCTTCGGTAGTGCCATAGCCTCTGTACCATGGTCTTCCACTGTCTTGGGTTAGAGTTCTCTTGCTTAGGGGTACACTTGGGCACTCTATTCTATCCTATTTTTTTCTCTTTTTTTTCTTTTCTATGGTGTGTTGGGCAGGTTTAATAGAAGGACCATGGTTGCCTGGTGGTTTATCAAGAGGCCGTCTTTTCTTTTTTTGATCCTTTTTCTTCTCAAAACCATCCTTACTGTCCTCCCTTCAGTTGAAGGGGCTATCCTGTAGGGCATTAAGCCTTTCATGTTGTATCGTCTCCTCCATGTTGACCAGTTTTTCAGACTTTTTACTATAGTCTATGGGTTTGATCAATCACTTTATTCATAATTCTGTGCATATAGTTTTTGTTTTAATTCTTGTTAATTTAGTTTTTATGTATAATGTTTCTTTTTTATATCTATTAATTCTTATGCTATCTGAAGACATTGAACGAAATCTGGGACCAATGCGTCCTGGATTTCGTCAATGTCGTCTTCAGTATTGCAATATTTGTGGTCTTTATGCAAATATTCAAGACCTTACAGTTGCGTTCAGACAGTATGATATTCTTTTGTGCTCAAAAACTTTGGTTTCTAATATGAGGCACTCATCTGAGCTCCTTATAACTGATTTTAAGAAGCCAATAATGTTAAAACATGATTTCCTCCCTAGGGCCATGCAAATGGCGGTGTATATTAGTATCGAGTATCCTGCTTCTCATAAGTCCTGCTATGAATATGGATATCCTGATATTCAGGTAATAAAAGTTTGTGGCAGGCATAAAAACTTTTATTTATGTTCAATATACCGGAATAATGACATGGATTATTCTATCTTCGATGGTCTTCTTATCATTATGGCTAAAATACAAGAAGAAGATAGAAAGGCTTCTTTTGTCTTTTCTGGTGATTTTAATGCTCACCATAGGGAGGGGTAAAGTTTTATTTCTCCTACAGATCGTCATGGCTCAAGAGCCTCTGAATAAGGGTGTGAGCAAATCATAAGTGAAGCTACTCATAGGTCTGGTAACTGCTTGGACCTCTTATACATTGACTCTCCTGGAGTTTTAACTAGTAAGGTTGGTTCTCCAGTTGGGACATCTGATTATGTCTTGACTTCATTAGTAGTGAAGACTGAGCAGCCTGTCCCTGATTCATCATACTCTTGTAAAATTAAAAGGAAATCTCAATAAGACTGGAATAGGATTTTGCATGATCTTTTGTGCTTGAATTGGTTACAATTATATAGTAGTGTTGATCCTATTGTCCCTTTGAATGAGAATCTAGTCAACATAATTGATAGGCGTATCCCTTCCCGTGTGCTAAGTTACCAAGTGAAGGACAAACCGTGGTTCGATGATGATTGTAGACGTGCTTATTTGGAGAAGCAGGAGGCCTATCATCTTTGAAAGGGTAACAGATTAGATTTGACCCGGACTAATTAAACTCAGTTTAGACCTTATGTTCAGAGAGTTTATGCTTCAACGAAAAATGAATAGCATTTAACCATGAAAGAAACCCTTTCTGGTAAAACTCAGGATCATAAATAGTGTTCTACCCTTAAATCTATACTCTTTGGTGCAGATGTAACAGTTCCTTCTTAACTTAAACCAGATGGCTCAGTCACTCACTGTCCGAAGGAAAGGACAACCCTTTTGGCTGATGTTTTTGACAGTAAACAGAGTAATGAAAAAACTGAACATCCTCAATTTTGTTTTCCTGATGCTAAGCCAACTACTTTAGCTTTGTGATCTCGTAAAATTAAAACTGTTGATGGACCTTGATGCTTATGGTGGTGTAGACCCAAATGGTATTTTTCATTTTTTTTTTTTATGAAGACTGCAGATTTTTTAGCTCTAAAGTTATCTGTTATTTTGCGCAAGTTAGCAAGAATAGGAGCTTGCAGCACTTGTTGGAGAATTGGTAATATTCCTCCTTTATGTTAATGTGTTTGTGGTAGCTCAAGTCCCACTGATTACCACTCAATTTCCATAACTCCCATTTCATCTAAAGTTTTTAAACGTCTTTTGGCAAAATGTCTTAATAGGTTTGCTGAAGGTAATAATCTATCCCCTAATTTGTTATTTGGTTTTCGTAAAGGCCTTGAAGCACGTGATGCCCTTCTCACAATCTCCAATGCTCTACAGAAATCCCTTGATTAGGGTCAGGAAGTTCGTATGATTGGCCTTGATTTTAGTGCTGCCTTTGACCGTGTTAATCATGAGGCACTTGTTTTCAAACTCAAACAGTGTGGAGTGTGTGGGTGGTTTCTTAGCATTATTATTGATTATCTAAGCAATAGCTCTCAGAGTTGTATTTGATGGGCATCATAGTGAGTATAGGAATGTGATATCTGGTGTTCCACAGTGTAGTGTTCTTGGCCCATTACATTTCATACTATATACATATAACATGTGGTTTGGCCTAGAAAACAAGCTTGTTGCATGTGCAGATGTTGCTACTCTCTTTGCATCAATTCCATCCTCTGAATATAGATCTGGGGTTACTGAATCCCTTAATAGAGATCTAGCTAAAATTAGTGCATGGTGCAAATTATGGGGTATGAAGTTAAATTCTAACAAAACTCAAAGTATGATTGTAAGTAAGTCAAGGACAGTAGCTCCTCAACATCCGGATCTCAGTATTGATAATGTTTCTTTAACTTTGTATGACTCTTTTATAATTTTAGGTCTGATTCTCTACAGCAAATTTACTTTTGAGAAACACATTAGGTCTGTGTCTTCTTCAATTGCACAAAAAATTCGCTTATTGAGAAAATCTTTTAAGATTTTCGGTGATCAATCTATTCAGAAGAAGTGTTTGAATTCTCTCATTCTACTTTGATTCGAGTATTTATCTCCTGTCTGGTCTTCAGCTAATGATTCTCCTCATAATTTGTCAGACAGAAACTTACGGTCAATTAAATTTCTTATTCCTGATCTAGATACTATATTTTGGCAGTGTCGTTCAATTAGCTCATTATGCATGTTGTATAAGATTTTTCATAACTCTGATAATCCTTTACATTCAGATCTTCCTGGACAATTCCATTCTAGGCTGCCACTTAATTCTAATAGCCATGCCTTTTACACCATGAGGATCAATACTACACAGTATTTTAGAAGTTTTATTCTAGTTGTGACCAAGTTTTGGAAGGATCTTCCTAATCAGGTAGTTGAATCAGTAGAACTTCAAAAGTTCAAAGTTGCTGCAAAGATTTTTATGTTGAATAGGCTGACATGAGTCTTTTTATAGTTTATATATGACATATCTGTTTTGACACTGTTCCTGATTTTAGATTGATTTATTGTTAATTTGTTCTCATCATTTATTAATTTCCTTATTTCCTTACCTTACTGGGCTATTTTTCTCTATTGGAGCCCTTGAGCTCATAGCATATTTCTTTTCCAACTAGGGTTGTAGCTTGGATAATAATAATAATAATAATAATAATAATAATAATAATAATAATAATAATAATAATAATAATAATAATATACCTGCCTTGGTGGTAAATAAATTTCTTAGCTAAAAAAAATATTTCACAAATATTCAAATTATTTTCAAAGAGTTTATTGGAAGTTATGTAAACTACTTGCATTTTAATATCTTGTGTGTGTGTGTGTATGTATATGTGCAAGGTTCTGATTAATAATCATTATACCAATGATTTATCCTACATGATAGCCTGTACATGTAGATCTTCATGATCATGTAGAAATATTCAAATCTCGCAACCCCAACCAACACTAGCCCCTGCAGACTATATAAATTAGCAATATAAATTAAAAGGAAAAAAAGGAAATAAATGTGAAGGACTCGTTTACTCTATGTAGATATGTCAAACTTATGCAGGTATGTGTGAGCTGTAGTGTATATTGTTGATGGGGATGGACAAACACACATACAAACACACATATGTGCATGTACAAATGCAGTTTGTTGTTGCATAGTGAGAAGAAAGAAATTAGAACTCTCTCTCTCTCTCTCTCTCTCTCTCTCTCTCTCTCTCTCTCTCTCTCTCTCTCTCTCTCTCTCTCTCTCTCTCTCTCTCTCTCTATGATAATCATGCGACTTGCCAACTGTCTATATGCTGGCGAGATGAAGGGACCTTGAGGTGATGGTTACGTTACAAGACTCTCTGGTATAGGAAATAATGAATTAAATGTAATAGGCGTAACTCATGTTCAGTTCAAGGTCGGTAAGCGCACGTTTGCTGATACATTTGTTGTAGTACAAAACATTGATATGTATCCAGCTGTAATTATAGGATACCCGTCTATGGGCAATCAAAACATTATCTTAGCCCCTGCTAAGCACGGCGTGTATATCAAAGGAAAATTCTATAAGTCTTCTAATACTTTAAAATCAGTTTTGGATAAAAAGGAGATGACAAATAAAACAGTAATGTACGTTGAAGAACCAATAACTTGTCTCACTAATAAAGAAATAATATACGCGACCCAACAGAATTCTCGTTCACCCATAATATCATCTTGCACGCAATCTATCGAGCCGAACGTGCCTTCGAATTTAATAGTGCAAGTAAAGAAAACCTTACCAGGATCTGGAATATTAATCCTTTCCGACACTTTGAAAACTAACGGATTGTCTGTCACACAAGGGAATACAGTAATATCTGGGTTGTAGTGGATATTACAAGCGTTTTATACGCAATTATTCAATAATAGCCGCTCCCTTACTGATCTTACGAAGAAGGGCGTAGATTTCATATGGTCTGAGCAGCATCAACAGATGTTTAATACCTTGAAAGATGAACTGTGTAGTTCTCCTATCTTAAAATTTCCTGACTTCGGTAAGGAATTCTTCATTGCAACAGACGCCAGAACTTAGGAGTAGGTGGGGTATTGCTTCAGCAATATGAAAAACTATTATTCCCGATAGTTTTTTATTCTCAAAAACTGAGAACTTCCGAGAGTAAGTATGCAGTAATAGACAAGGAAGGGCTAGCTATTGTTAATTCACTAGTGCATTTTAAGTTCATGATATACGGTTATCCCGTTAAGGTTCTTACTGATCAAAAACCATTAACCGACTTCTTTTAAGGCTTCAGCCACAGCCCCAAACGAACTCGGTGGCATTTGATCATTCAAGACTTTGGCGCGAGAATCGGGTATTTACCTGGGAAAGTAAATATCATTGCTGATGCATCATCTCGCAACCCCGTGTCATCTTGAACGGAGTCTTTAGCTGAATTAATAGATATATCAACATCCATGCCTATTGTTAAAACGATATCTGAACAAGAAGATTTGGGCTGGAGTGCTGAATTATTACAGACCGAGGAAAGAAAAGATCAGAAATTAGAAAAAAATTATAAATGCTTTGAAAGGCAATCATAAGGAAAAGGAATATATAAAGTATAAGCAGCAGAATTATATAATCAAAGACAATATTCTGTGTAGGACCGTGACAAGGAAAACCCGCAATACACCACATGTGACTAACGACCAGGTAGTGGTACCAATCTCACTTATTTCCAGTCCTGAATTGGTTGCATGCAAATCCATTGCATGGACACCCGGGGTTCTCATTAATGTCACAGAAAGCCAAATAATTGTTTTATTGGCATACGATGCTTACAGATATAAAAAAAAAAAACACATAGCTAATTGCCGTACATGTCAGGAAAACACAGGGCATACGAAAACACATCTCAGCCTAAGGACTTATCCTGTGCCCAATCAACCCTTTGAAAGGATATATTTAGATTTATTAACAGGATTTTACGAGACAGAGAGAGGAAACAAGTACCTCTTAGTAATTGTACATGCTTTAACTCGATATACAGAACTAATAGTGCTTAAAACTAAAACTGCGATTGAATGCGCTAGGAAGTTTTACGAGTGTTACATTTGTAAACATGGAATTCCACACATGATAATCTCAGACTCGGGTGGAGAATATGATAATCACTTTCTTATCTCATTGTGTGGATTCCTTAGCATTAAGAAAATAAATACCATGATATATCACCCAGAGTCGAATGGGCTAGTGGAAAGAACAAATAGGAAGGTTTTAAATATAGTAAGAGTAACACTAGGGGGATCAGACCCCAACTGGGATATTGCAATACCTGCGGTACTGAGTACTCTGAATCATTCATATCATATATCAATTAAAATGTCACAGCACGAAGCATTGTATGGTACCCCAGTTAGAACGGCTTTTCATGTATTATCGCCAACAACTAATCTATCAAATCCTTTAAAAGAATGTATAAATGCAAGCAAAAGTCGTTTTGATATCCTTCGAAAAAATTTAGAAGAATCACAAATCATAATGAAAAGGAATCATGATAAAATAGTGAAGCCAACGAAAACATATACCGTCGGTGATAATGGATACATACAGGTAAATGTACGTAAAGGACTCAATTATAAACTAACACCTAAGTTTGAAGGCCCATTTAACATTTTGGAAACACTAACGGCCAATAGGTTTAGAGTTCAAAACGTATCCCAACCCACTGATGAGAGAATCGTACCATTGGCTCACATAAGAAATTAAAATAAGAGGGAAAGAAGTAAGGGAAAGATTTTTATTTCTTTTCATTTTTTGTAAACATAATATGTTAAAAGTTTTTCTTCCTAATACAGGAGTAATTACATATATTTTTCTCATTACAGGTTTCCAATATGAAGTTTTTATTGTCCGGAGTGATATTGTTCGCTCAGACAATTTTCTCATGTGGGATGAGCTCTAAAACTAAAAGTATAGATATTAAATATGGCACTATAGTTGAAAGACAAGAAGACACTTTTATTACATCAAGTAACGTAGTTGTTGAAGTGCGTATGCAAGCAATTTTTCTCCCAGAGAATGATGTCACTAGCTTAAAGAGCGCCATTTCAAGGTTAGCTGTTTCATTAAATGAAATGCATAGAAAACATTTTTCTTTTAATACAGAAAGTTCGCTTGCATCGACACTAAAAGTTGCAGAGATGCTATCCGACGACTTGCAAAATAAGACTTACGAGGCAGAATCTTTGGCTCGTGACCTTTTGATGTGGACTGTAGGACACGATAATCTTGAGAAACGTAACCCGTTTATTTTTGCTGCACTAAACATCTTTGGTTCTATTGCAAGTTTAGGCTCAGGAATTTCCAATCGTCTTAAGATTAGTAATCAAAATAAGAAAATTGAGTTCTTGACTCATGAAGATGAATTGATTAGGTCAAAACTAAGGAATCAGTTAGCTTCAATCAATCAAATTATGCTTTTGGTAAATGAACATTCTAGTAATATCAATCAGATTATGGAAGTACAGGATTTGTTGGCAACGTTAACATATTATGATTCATAAATAGATCACATACATAATAGAATTGCACATTTCATTGAGAAAACAAAAGATTATGTGGAGGTTATCACGTTAGCGACTAAAGGTGTACTGTCACCCCATTTGTTGCCAATAAGAGACTTAACGTTAATTGTGGAGAACGGACAGGAGAAATTATGTTATATTCCTTTGTTAGACGCACGTAGGTTAGAATTTTATTACAGCCTAATTACAGTAAGCGTTGAAAATCGCAGGATTATGATTACAATTCCCTTTGATTCTTCCGATGCCTGGCAATCTTACAGGATATCACCATTTCCGACTTTCATGACGAATCACTCAAATCCAGTAATATCCAGTTTGACAGGACACGTATTGATTTCCCCAGACACGGAAACATATACGGTCATTAAAGACTTAAATCAATTAACTCACTGTTCAGATGCAATGGATAAAAAAATATGTACAGCTGACTCATTTGAATTCCATAAAAACTTAATG
>NC_090767.1:18411163-18423663 GCF_036898095.1 Palaemon carinicauda
TTGTAAGCAAGTATTATGCAGTATTAAGGTCAGACAATTCTCCTTTGCAATCATTAGATGAACTGTTACAGTATCTGAGGAAAACAATGCACACTATGCAAGAGGTGTGGGGACTACCCTTAAATCTCGCTCTTGTAACAATTCTGTGGATGAATAAACCAGAGGTTATAAGCAACATCACCACTGAAGCTGAGCTCTACTGGCAATTTTACCTTTTGTCTTGCTCAAAATTAGAGGAGCGTTTGGCAAGAAACCTGCTCACAGCTCACTTGCCACCAACTTTTTTAAAGATTCACATAAAGCGTGCCATAGAAAAACTATGTCAGGAATCATTCAAAGCATTACAAAGAGATGAAATCAATATTCCAGAATCCATCATCAATAATTTGGCTGCCTTTTGTCATAGTTTGGGATTGCCAGCCGAAGAGCTAACTGGCGCCTTCCTAAAGAAAGTGACCACTTCCCAGGGCTCCTTTCATTACAGTTTCCCTCATAAAGGGATGATGGAATTCATGGCAGCTCTGTCTTTCCCTATGAAATTGACAAACCAATGCTGGGGCCAATCTGTAAACACAGCCACACCTACAAAGATCTTTGAAATGCTTCTTGGAGGGAGTCTCCCTGAAAACCTTCACAAATATCAAAATATGCTGATACAGATGATCAGCCTATTGCATATGGGTGACGAGGACGAGATGAAGGTGTCAGAAGATGCCAAGATTGAGGCACTGGAACTCCTAGTAAGGTCGGGAGTGAACGACGAAGACTCTGTGCTAAGAGTCTTGAAGAATATCAAATGTGATCATTCTTCTTCAAGATGGATAGCACAGAGGTTCGAGTTGTTTCATGAGTACACTGAAATTGCAGATCATACAATTGATGCGTACATTGCCCTCCTTAGAGCCACAGATGCCCCTCTCCCAAACAGAGAGGAAATTAAAATCATAATAGAACTTAATGACACTGATGGGTTAGTTGAACTACAAAGGCAACTTTACCGGCATCTCATCAACCCATCAATGATAATTCTACCTAACCATTACAAAAGATATTCAGAGCCGACCGTAGAAGAGAGAGAGTCAATCAAGAATCTACTCACCAATGAGTAAGTTATTATTATTTGACAGTTATTTTGAACATTATAAAGATACATATAATAATCAAATATCTCTATAACAATACACTGGTACATGATACTACATACAAACATATGCACATGCACACACATATAGGCCTACTAATAAAGAGAGAGAGAGAGAGAGAGAGAGAGAGAGAGAGAGAGAGAGAGAACTCATAACCTTTAGTATAACAATCAACTTGAGTCTTGTAAACAATATATTTTATATTGTCAGTATCATCATTATCATCATTGTCACAATTAGACTCATAATAAGTCGGCTAAACATCAAAAAGTTCCGATTTTACTTTCTCATTTTTCGGTAATATTAATTTCCATATTTCACGAAATTATTTGTTTTAACTTTTTGTTTCCGTCATCATCATCATCATTACCATCATTATTATCATAATCATCATCATCATCAACTTGATAATAAAATTCCCAATCAAATCCAATAACTATTTCTTTTCTTTTCTTCTCTTTGGAACAGTTGTTGGGAATACATAGGCATCTGGGACCCAACGTTCCAAATCCCTCCAAATATTGAAGTACTCCAGGTCTTGTGTAAGGACCATCCCAGCCTCGACGCCTTCTGTCAATCTTTGGAAAAGGCAAAAAAGATTAGAGTTTTATGTAAGTAATAATAATATTATTTTCTCTGTTCCTTTCCTCCGAGGGACATTACAATACCTGGCCTCCTTTCCCTCATCCTCATCCTGTCATTCAGTCTGTTAATATCGTTGTTATCATTATCAATATCATTGTTAACATCATTATTATCATCATTATTACTCTATAGATGTAGAACATTATATTCAGAGGTCTCAATAAGGTTTTATTTTTTCCACAAAAAGGAAAATATTCTTTTCATCTGATTTGAATTTGATATAAAAGTTTTCAATGTTACGTTTCAATTTCTTTCTTTCCATATATTAAAAGGAAATGTCTCATTTCTATGGCGTTGGTTTAATTATTAATGATAGAAATGAATCAAAATGATCATGATTGTAATGAATAGGAAACTGATATCGGCACTAGTCATAGTCAGACGCGTCTCCTCCTGACTCCGCCCCCTTCCTGCGCTGATTGGTTCTCTACAAGGATGTGGGCGGAGTTATCTGAACGGGAGAACCAATCAGCAAAAGGAAAGTGAAAAGGTTTCGCCCAATTATATTGGGACAATTAAATGAAGCTGAGTTGTTATTGGCTGAGGTGATTTAGATGGTGCATAATGTGAGGGTTTCATGAGGAGAATGAAGAAATTCCTTATGCGAGCAGCTACAATGGTCGCTTACACACACACGCACACACACATTGACTCCCACACGCACACACAAACGCACACACATTAACGCAACCTCCCAGACATTGTTCTACTGTGTTTAGTTCTTTTGCCTCTAAATTCGTTGTTGCAGTTATTATTATTATTATTATTATTATTATTATTATTATTATTATTATTATTATTATTATTATTATTATTCCCATCTGACCTTTTCCTTTAGAATCTCAAGAAAGAAACACATAGAAAATGTTCAGTTTTGATTATCATTTTACTCAACCTTCTTCTTTTTCTTCTTCTTCTTCTTTCTTCTTCTTCTTCTTCTTCTTCTTTCTCTTCCAGATATTCGCTTCAGTGTCAACGACGTCAGCAGCGTCAGTCGCCCCATCCCTTTCTTGAAGAAGGATGCATATGTCCTTGTCATTGTCAGGGACGTCAAGGAAGAAGACATCGAGAAGGTTGGGGACATCCTTCGGACATTGCAACCACAGGATGCAAGGAGGTGAGGAGACATCATTTCTTATAAGAGAGAGAGAGAGAGAGAGAGAGAGAGAGAGAGAGAGAGAGAGAGAGAGAGAGAGCGTATTATTATCATTATATCATATTATAATATTCATTATTGAGTTTACTTAATGCTCTGAGAAAATAGGCCTATGTCCTGTCAAAATAGATATATATATATATATATATATATATATATATATATATATATATATATATATATATATATATATATATATGTGTGTGTGTGTGTGTGTGTGTGTGTGTGTGTGTGTGTGCGCGCGCGCGTGTGAAAGGGTACTATCCGTAGGCCGACAATAATAGAATGCATTGAGGGAAGTTGGAATTCCTCGTTGCTCTCTCTTTTTTTATTCTATTATTGGGAACACACACACACTCCCTCAGTCACCCTCCCGCTCTCTCTCTCTCTCTCCATTGGTATTTGTGTGTGTGTGCGTGTGTGCGTGTATGTGTCTGAATGCACATGTCCATCTTAACGAAACAAGATAACAATAAAAGCATAAAATAATGAATAAATGTGGATGACATCATTTCCTTTCTTCTTTTCATTTCATTTCATCCCATTTTATTACTTTCCTTCTTCTTCCCAACAGATCGTTCTGGTAAATCCGGTTTCCTCTGTGTTCCCTGGGGAGGACGAGGAGCCCTGAGGTCATCCTCAGACTCCTCGCCTCCTTGAAGGGAGTCAGGGTGAGAACCAACATCGTGTTCCCAAAAGAAGAACTACCAGATGACGAAGCTTTACTTGAAGAGATGGATCTTAAGGCAAAGGAATCCACCGGATGTGTTGGTGTTCAATGGTGAGTTTGTTACTTCTTTTTATACTTCTTCTTCTTCTTCATAGGTGTTGTACGATCTCTCTCTCTCTCTCTCTCTCTCTCTCTCTCTCTCTCTCTTCCACCAACGTTCCAAACCTTTCAGTAGGTGATGAACCAGGATAAATAAACTGTATTCACTATAGGCCTAGTTTCAAAATTATATTTCTTAAAGAATTGGCTTTTGTTTTTTTATTATTAGTTATTATTTTTAAGAAGATATATATGTATATGTATATATATATATATATATATATATATATATATATATATATATATATATATATATATATATATATATGTATGTATGTATATATAAATACAGAGAGAGAGAGAGAGAGAGAGAGAGAGAGAGAGAGAGAGAGAGAGAGAGAGAGAGAGTTATGTATAACAATTTCCATCACATTATTATATCCATTTATTCTGATTATTCTGTAAAATCATCTAATTATGTGTGTTTGCACCTCAGTATTTCATGTTCCCTTCAAATATCTCCTCACAGCCTTCAACTCTCATCATATTCCTCTTCTGCCTTTCCTTCATTATCATTATTACTCTATTTTGTTTGTTTTTTTTCATTGCATTTATCCAAAATCTTTTTCTTAATGGTGTTGTCTATTTTGCTCGTCAGGCATGGTTAAAGTTGATAAAAATCGCTGGGAAGAAGAAGAAGAAGGAGAAGAAGAAGAAGGAGAAGAAGATGTTCATCAGAGTTATTTCTTCAGTTACCAAATTCTAATTCATAATCACTGTTCCTCATTAAATGGTCAAAATAGTGTTACAATACCAATAAGGGATTCATGGTAATCTACCTTTCTATAATGATTAGATTATAAAATTCACTTTCAGATTATAAAGGTGATTTCTGTAAAGGATTCTGATATGTGACATTGAAAAGAGGCGACGTAAATTGTGTTGTCCAGGGAACATGGTAAGGAGAAGATTTGCCTTCTGCCACCAAGATATAAAAAAACTGTTTCAAATCTACTTTTATAACTTGTACGGCTGCTCGCTATGGGCAAACTATACGCGTGAATCGATGAGATGTATCACAGTCCTTCACAATGATATCCTAAGACGCCTCACTAATACCCCGAGGTACCATTCAGCTCCAGTGATGTTTGTTGAAAATAGACTGGATAAATTAAAAACCGTCATTCGACACTCTATAGTAAGTCTCACCTCCCGTTCTAGTGAAAATCCCCTAATTCAAAATGTGCTTGCAAGTGCTGCTAGAATAAAATCCAAAATGTGGGAAACCTGGAATAGGGAAGCGTCAGTGCAATGAATTGTATTTACTAATCTCTGTTGTTGTGGCTATGCAAAATCTTCATCACTAAATAACATTGGAATAATATCCAGTAATGGTGTGATAAAGTGTTTTATTATATTATATCTATGCTGTCTGGAAGTCCTGCTGTTATCATCATTATTATTAAGCAATAATGCTATTATGATTTTATTACCCAGACCTTAGAACTCTGGGATCAACCTGCTAATTGATGTTTGTACTGTATCACCGATAATATTGCATATTTTATCTTTCTTACTGATGTCATAAATGTAAGATCACTGTACCTCTATTGTAATTCTGTACATGGCTTTTGCTGATATAAAGATTATTATTATTATTATTACTATATATGTATATATATATATATATATATATATATATATATATATATATATATATATATATATGTGTGTGTGTGTGTGTGTGTGTGTGTGTGTGTGTGCACGTGTGTGTGGGGGGAGTGCGTTTGTATTTGTTTAATCATGTCCCAGACATCTACTTGATAATAAAAAAATGTTAGGGAAAGTTCAATGTCTTTTCATAAAAACCTATTTTTAGGAAACTTTTATTATTATGTTTATTGTTATATTCATTCTCCTGTTGGTTCTATTCACTTATATCTATTCTTAGAACTTTACTTTTGTTAAATCATTTCAATCATGTTAAATCATTATATCTTGTCATATTCTTAGCAAAATGCTGCAAGACTTGAATGTACTAATATTCACTTTAAAAATTGTCTAACATCTATTCATGACAATCAAGTCATACTGATGATATTAGAGGCGATGGTAGGTAATAAGTAACAGTGGAAATCATCAAAAATAAATCTCTGAATGAAACAAATTTTGTTTTCATCACCTTTAACATTATATTTTTCAATATTAGCCTACATTGATAATGTCTTCTGAAATGTCCCTAATCTTCCCTCAAAGCTCTGGACGGAATCTGTAAGCATAAGCTCTTCAGCAAGAAGTCTCACTCTCTCTCTCTCTCTCTCTCTCTCTCTCTCTCTCTCTCTCTCTCTCTCTCTCTCTCTCTATGGAGGGGAATGAAGACAACAATCCTACCTAAGTCCTTCAAAGGACTCATATCATGCAACAAAAGAGAAATGAGAAAAAGGGATCTTAAAACTTTTCAGACGGGTGAGTTCATTGTGAAATCTCTTGTTCTGTATTTGATTAGTTTGAACATTGAAGTAAACTTATTAGAAAGTATAACTTTTTCTGTAAACTTACATGTTAAAATGGACCAGTTTTTTCTGCTAAGGAATCATATTATTATAGGAAATCAATTTAGCTTTGCAATTAAGGATCAAAGTAAAGGATTATCACACTAAGCTTTTTATTGCAAAGATTTGATCTTTTGTAAAACGCCTGAACTTGTAATGGCCTCATATGTTGATGCTATTTCTTATTGCAGATCATATGAACTGGTAGAACAGAAGACTGACTGACTGACTGATGCACAGGGATACAGTTCCTCGTCATCTGTTGGACCTAAGAGAAGCTGACATGTTAGGCCAGCGTCCGTCCGACCCATGAAGTGAAATTCTTATCAGAAAATGAAGTAAGGCAGAACTGAAGCTGACTTCAGAGAAGAGAATAATAAGATGAGGTAAGATTTTCAGGGTAAGAATTTTCAGTTACTGTTCTTCATGGATTGTATGAAATGGGTATGATAAGGAGTTACTTCTTTTAATCAATTGAATGATAATGTAAGATTTGTAGTTACTGCTCTTAATAAAAGGAACAGAAAGAGTTATATTGGGAATTACTATTTTAATAAACTGAATGAGAAGATTAACATTAATATTCATTTCTCTTATTCATGTTGAACATAAATTTCAAAAAGTATTTATGCGATTAGACTTATCTTAGAATATTTTTTATTTTTTTTACACAATGAGATATAAGATTTGGCTCTGTAAATTTTTTAGGTATTAATTGTAAAAGGTACCTACTTATAATAGTTTTAAGGCATTGCATTTATTTCACCAATTCATCATTGACCATTATGTAAGAGGCATTTGATAATTATGTTTACCTAAATAAATTTTTGTATGTTTATTTTAGGTTTACCAGGAAATGATTAAGTGACGAGCTTCTCTTTGGAAATTCCTCCCTCTCCTCTAATGGTGCTTTCAATATGTCTCTGCACTCACGGAGTCCTTCCTCACAAAAACCTGAGCTAGAATGTCAGAGGCTCGGATCGACAAGGGAAACTCAAAACGAGGTCTGTTGGAATAGGGTTCCTGACATACTCTGTATGTAGCACCTCTCCTCACCTCGGTCTTTTATTTTTGGAGTTTGGACACTGCATCCAGCCAGCATCTGAGTACAGAGCTTCTCTTGAAGAGTTTCTGGACATTATCTGCATTCCAAAACCAGAATATGACATCAGGGAGCAGCACCAACACAGGTCTTCAAAGCTCATCTCGCATTGATGGCGGTAATTAGCAGACTCAGTCATTCCTTAACTTTGACCTTCTCTAGAGTAATCTTCTTCCTCTTCTTTGTATAGAGACTCTTTTCTACAACTCCTTTATTTTACTCATTTTTTTTATCAGACAATTTGGTCAATACAAAATTATACTCATCAGAAGTATATCATTTTCCATGAACTTATATCATGCATTTAATAATATATAATACTGAATAGATCTGAGCTGCTACTACATATTCTTATTAATTTAACTGATCCATTTTGTTTTGCAATAAAATATCAGAGTGAAAGTATATCACAACATGATTTCTATTGCAGACATTCTATCTTTTGTATAGCACTTAAACATTGTAATGCGCTCGTATGTTGATGCTATTTCCTTTTTACAGATCAGATGAACTGGTAGAACTGAACATTAACTGACTGACTGACTGACTTACTTACTGACTGACTGACTGGTGCACAGGGATATTGACCACTGTCATCTGTTGGACTCAAGAGAAGCTGATATGTTAGAGCAGCGTCAGTCAGACCCATTTAGTCAGCCTCTGGTGAGAGGAAAAGTAACACAGAACCGAGACGAACTTTGGAGAAGAGACAAAAAAGATGAGGTGAGATTTTAAGGAATAACAAATTTTGGAGTTACTACTCTTAATGAATTGAAGGAAAAAAATCTGAGTTTATTGTTCTTAATAAATTAAATGCAATGAGTAAAGATACTTTCCTGTCGATAACTTTTGCAAAAGTTTTCTATATTGTCACTTTATTGATACTATCATTATTTATGATAAATATATATTTCTTTGATAATTTACTATATCAGACGTATATTAGAACATTTTTAAGATTCCAGTACTGTCTTATATTTAATTTGATATTATTTTTCCTCTTCCTTTTAGTGGGAAGTAAAACTTAATTTTATTAGGAGAAACAAACAAAGGTGAAAGAGATTGGATGTCTCTCTTCGGCAGCACAGACAGACAGAAACACAGACAGACAGATAAGCAGCAAGGAACAGACAAGTAATGTTGAACAAGTATTCTACTCCTTTTGTTCTCCAAAATGTCTTCAAATAATTTCCCATTGAAGTCTTTTATCTGTTTTGTCCTAAATTACTTTGTTATTTCTGAATCACAAAAATAAGTAAAGATTAACTTAGGGGGACAATTTGAGGGTTATAGTATTTATGCTCGGATTTAAATGACATTTTATACACACATTAAGTGCCTTACAGTAAAGCTTCTCCCCAAATTTTATTACTATAGCTTTTTAATTTTTTGAGTTAATGGAGTTGTTTTGAAAAAAATTATGTTTTTTTTTTTGCAATTTTCAAAGGAATACAACTCAAAAACTATAAGGAATATAAAATTCAAATTCAAATCGCTTATTATATGCATTAAACGGAAAAAAGATATCTTAACACATTTTTGAAAGAAATCACGCTTCATTTTTTTTTAATTTTTGAAAAACACTCAAAATTTTGGAAACTTTTTCATAAAACATATTATGAGCAAAAAAAATAATAAAAACTCTATGTAGGCCATATTTTTTATACATGCATTAGAAGTATTTTGCATTTAACAAAACTGTTTTATCTTTATAAATAACCGAGTTCTATAACTTTAAAGTTAAAAAAACAAGTTTTGAGATAATCGCAGTTAAAGATTAAATGTTGTAAATTTCATTTCTTTTATCCATTTTTTCCTCTAATGTGTTCTAATTAATGTTTTATTGGTAATTTATGTTGTTTCCTATGATGTGTAACCTTAAAATGTAGAAATAAGATAAAAATGATAAGAATAAATCATGATGAGCCCCAACCTTATAGAAGGATTGCTGGTACCCAGTCCCCTCCCACCCACCTAGCTCGTGTTTAGTATACTCTTAGGTGATAATATGTATCTGAAGGGTATCATTTGGCACCACCAGACTCTTTGTAGCTGGGTTTGCAATCTAAAACGCCCCAGCTTCATAATCATTATGATTATATACCTAAACAATATGGGAAAACCAGACGAAACCAGACATACACCATTCCTCACTCGTGTTTCAAGGCTACTGGCGGCTGTAGGGAGAACGCCAAGAGCACAGTTCTAGCTCATGCTGCCGGCAGAAGGGAAAAAGCTTGTACTATCACCAAAAACAAACAGACTGAAAATATTTAAATTTTTTGCTGAGATATTGATATCTGAAGTAAAGAGGTAAAATTACACCACCTGTCAGCTGCAGTTGGGCATTTAAATCCACGAGTATTACGCAATTAAAGGTCCGTGCGCCTGGCACCGATGCGTAACCACGGCAACCGACTTCGGGAATGCGTTTGAGAGGGGTATTTCATCATTATAAGACAATAAAAAAAATTCCCATTTTTCATCATATAACCCTGAGATTGTCCCCTTAGGGTTTTCAATCATTCAACTTTTGTCTTTGGAAACTACCTGGAAAAATCACCTCTTCTGAATAGTTTCATTATATGGATTCTACTTACCTAATTTGTCTTCTGTCATTGGGCAAGATGCATTAAATCTATTTTTTTCTTTTTTACAAAAGATTAATTCTTTTTCTATTGCATGTTTTCAGTAGAATTATCTGTTAAGCTTCTTTTGGGAAATTCCACCATTTCTTCAAATGGCACCTAAATCAGCCCTCTGGTGAGAGGTCATGCTTATACGACAGCTTTTCATGGTTTTTATTTTGGAGTCTGGGCAGTCTGCATCAAGCCAGTACTTGGGCAGGAGTGGAGAGTTTTTAAGGCCTTTTTGAAACTTTTTTGCTATAGGCTGCAAAAACTACAAGAGCCTCTGCATAGCCGGAAGGGTTCGGCAATGTACCTAAAAAACAGACATTATCTGCATTCTGGAAATAGAGTCTGACCTCAGGGAAAAGCAGGTCATCTCTCAAAGTGTTAATTCCTTTACTTTTCGTCTCGGATCGATGTCGGTGAGTACCAGACACAGCCATTTCTTTACTTTGTCCTTCTCTAGAGTCCTCTTCCTCTTCTTTGCACAGAGCCTCCTCTCTATATTTTTCTTAAGATTTATTGCTGAATGATTTGGTCGATGCATAATTAATATTTCTCTTTTTCCCTTATTCTGACAAATTCAAGAATGAAAACGGAAAGATACGATCCGTTTTGAGGATCCGTTCTTTCAATTGCTATTTTATATACTTCATGAGAAGTTTTTAATATCAGCTTCATTTAATTGCAGATTCACATGATCAAAGAAGAGTAGTCTAATCTCCTTAAGAAGCAAGACATGGACATCTTCTTCCCAGCAAATCATCTGGAATCCACTTAGGTGATTAGATCCTCTTGGTTGATCAGAACTGAAAAGAACTCACTACTCTATCTCCTGTTTAATCACAATCTTCAGGTGAGTACCATTAGAGCTTTGCTTTTGATCAGCAGCACACAAGTGAAACGACCTTAATAATGGATTAAGGGTAGATGTAATAGATTCAAGGGATTACCCAGGAAGCAAAATTATATTCATATAATTACAAGGAAGTATAATGAAAACAAAATACTCTTTATTTCATTACTAGCACATTCACACTCTCCATAATAAAATGAGTTAATATGTAAAGATATAAAGACGACCTTCCTATATGTAAATTTGCTACTATACAGATATGATTACTCTCAACATTAACTTATAGCAATATCTTTAGCAAGAATCTTTTTTACTCTGGCTGACATAAAAATTGTGAATTAATCTTTTATGAAACATTCACATATTTTAGTTTCTCTTCCCAAAGTGGAAGATGAAATTAATGAAACCCTGGAGCATATCCCTCATGATGATGGTGGCCCAAAGTACATGGTGAGCAGTGAACTCGAATACTTGACTCTTTTTAGAATTTTATCACTTATTTCCAGGAATAAAGAACATGCATTTTGGTACAGAACCAGCACATCAGTGTACATTTCACACCTTTCTCCAGTCTGCTTTTCTGTCTACCTGTACGTGCACAATCTCAACAAGAGGTCTTCAGGTCTTCTCCAATCATGTATCATTCCACATGCTCTTCACAGGAGTTTCACTTCCACTACTCATATTATTTTCTGCTCGTCTCTACATCCAGTCCATTCTGTAGAGCTGTGCACTCCTGTTGTCATGGTTAACCTATTTCCTAAACAACTCTTATAACCCATATAAACACTTTCCTAAAATCCATAAACTTTGTAATAACTTTTGATTCCTTCTTAAAGAAAATATCAATCGTCTCAACCTAACATCCTGTTTCTTTCCACAGGAATCTGATTCTAAGTGAGGAAAGTCCACAACAGTACATTGTCAGATTCTGATAACTAACCGCAGCTAAGGGGACCGTCCGCCATGTCTTAAAGGCTGATAGAGGCCAAGGTTTATAGTGCCTAAGGAATGTGGTCCTGTAGTATGAGGCTCTCCACCTGCAGACTCCTGTCCTAAGCCTTCCAACTCTGTCTATGCCCTTCATTTCCTACCGGCTCGATGGGTTAATTGTGGGTGAGCAAGGAAGCCAGTGCCAATTCTACCTTAATCCAAAGTACTATCTATTTGATTATTCCCTTTTATTTGGTGAAATTTACAATCTGAAAATTTGTTAGAGAATTAGAAATTTAATATATTTCTTCACTGGTACCAGAACACAAGAAATTTTCCTTAACAATTTATCTTTTTTTTTCAGAATATCTTAGGGCTGTATAATCTTTTTGTTATAATATTATATCAAAGTTTTACCAGGAATGATATTTTTTTTGGTTGATACCTACTGTATTCATGGCCCTTATGGAATGTATTTTTCATCATATACTATACTTATTCCTTTACACGAAATCGTACTTTTACTTGATATATATCAGTGCCCATAAACTGGATACCCATCTATGACATAATTTAAATGTACTGTGTTTTTTTAAGGTTTACCAATTCATGACACAATTTGAATGTAATGTTTTTACACTGTATACCCAATTACGATATACTTAGAATGTATTATATTTCATACTGTATGCCCATTCAGGACATGAATTGAATG
>NC_090767.1:18433663-18504741 GCF_036898095.1 Palaemon carinicauda
ACTGGGGTCGTCCCCTAAGCTCTCCTACAGGAGTCGGGAGGCTGGCAATCCCTTTATTTGGACTGATAACAGGGGACTGGGGTCGTCCCCTAAGCTCTCCTACAGGAGTCGGGAGGCTGGCAATCCCTTTATTTGGACTGATAACAAAGGACTGGGGTTGTTCCCTAAGCTCTCCTACAGGAGTCGGGAGGCTGGCAATCCCTTTATTTGGACTGATAACAGGGGACTGGGGTCGTCCCCTAAGCTCTCCTACAGGAGTCGGGAGGCTGGCAATCCCTTTATTTGGACTGATAACCGGGGACTAGGGTCGTCCCCTAAGCTCTCCTACAGGAGTCGGGAGGCTGGCAATCCCTTTATTTGGACTGATAACAGGGGACTGGGGTCGTCCCCTAAGCTCTCCTACAGGAGTCGGGAGGCTGGCAATCCCTTTATTTGGACTGATAACAAAGGACTGGGGTCATTCCCTAAGCTCTCCTACAGGAGTCGGGAGGCTGGCAATCCCTTTATTTGGACTGATAACAGGAGACTGGGGTCGTCCCCTAAGCTCTCCTACAGGAGTCGGGAGGCTGGCAATTCCTTTATTTGGACTGATAACAGGGGACTGGGGTCATCCCCTAAGCTCACCTACAGGAGTCAGGAGGCTGGCAATCCCTTTATTTGGACTGATAGCAGGGGACTGGGGTCGTCCCCTAAGCTCTCCTACAGGAGTCGGGAGGCTGGCAATTCCTTTATTTGGACTGATAACAGGGGACTGGGGTCATCCCCTAAGCTCTCCTACAGGAGTCAGGAGGCTGGCAATCCCTTTATTTGGACTGATAGCAGGGGACTGGGGTCGTCCCCTAAGCTCTCCTACAGAAGTTGGGCGGCTGGCAATCCCTTTATTTGGACTGATAACAGGGGACCGGGGTCATCCCCTAAGCTCTCCTACAGGAGTCGGGAGGCTGGCAATCCCTTTATTTGGACTGATAACAAAGGACTGGGGTCGTTCCCTAAGCTCTCCTACAGGAGTCGGGAGGCTGGCAATCCCTTTATTTGGACTGATAACAAAGGACTGGGGTCGTTCCCTAAGCTCTCCTACAGGAGTCGGGAGGCTGGCAATCCCTTTATTTGGACTGATAACAGGGGACTGGGGTCATCCCCTAAGCTCTCCTACAGGAGTCGGGAGGCTGGCAATCCCTTTATTTGGACTGATAACAAAGGACTGGGGTCGTCCCCTAAGCTCTCCTACAGGAGTCGGGAGGCTGGCAATCCCTTTATTTGGACTGATAACAGGGGACTGGGGTCGTTCCCTAAGCTCTCCTACAGGAGTCGGGAGGCTGGCAATCCCTTTATTTGGACTGATAACAAAGGACTGGGGTCGTCCCCTAAGCTCTCCTACAGGAGTCGGGAGGCTGGCAATCCCTTTATTTGGACTGATAACAGGGGACTGGGGTCGTTCCCTAAGCTCTCCTACAGGAGTCGGGAGGCTGGCAATCCCTTTATTTGGACAGATAACAGGGGACTGGGGTCGTCCCCTAAGCTCTCCTACAGGAGTCGGGAGGCTGGCAATTCCTTTATTTGGACTGATAACAGGGGACTGGGGTCGTCCCCTAAGCTCTCCTACAGGAGTCGGGAGGCTGGCAATCACTTTATTTGGACTGATAACAAAGGACTGGGGTCGTCCCCTAAGCTCTCCTACAGGAGTCGGGAGGCTGGCAATCCCTTTATTTGGACTGATAACAGGGGACTGGGGTCGTCCCCTATGCTCTCCTACAGGAGTCGGGAGGCTGGCAATCCCTTTATTTGGACTGATAACAGGGGACTGGGGTCGTCCCCTATGCTCTCCTACAGGAGTCGGGAGGCTGGCAATCCCTTTATTTGGACTGATAACAGGGGACTGGGGTCGTTCCCTAAGCTCTCCTACAGGAGTCGGGAGGCTGGCAATCCCTTTATTTGGACTGATAACAGGGGACTGGGGTCGTCCCCTAAGCTCTCCTACAGGAGTCGGGAGGCTGGCAATCCCTTTATTTGGACTGATAACAGGGGACTGGGGTCGTCCCCTATGCTCTCCTACAGGAGTCGGGAGGCTGGCAATCCCTTTATTTGGACTGATAACAGGGGACTGGGGTCGTTCCCTAAGCTCTCCTACAGGAGTCGGGAGGCTGGCAATCCCTTTATTTGGACTGATAACAGGGGACTGGGGTCGTTCCCTAAGCTCTCCTACAGGAGTCGGGAGGCTGGCAATCCCTTTATTTGGACTGATAACAGGGGACTGGGGTCGTTCCCTAAGCTCTCCTACAGGAGTCGGGAGGCTGGCAATTCCTTTATTTGGACTTATAACAGGGGACTGGGGTTGTCCCTTAAGCTCTCCTACAGGAGTCGGGAGGCTGGCAATCCCTTTATTTGGACTGATAACAGGGGACTGGGGTCGTTCCCTAAGCTCTCCTACAGGAGTCGGGAGGCTGGCAATCCCTTTATTTGGTCTGATAACAGGGGTCTGGGGTCGTCCCCTAAGCTCTCCTACAGGAGTCGGGAGGCTGGCAATCCCTTTATTTGGACTGATAACAGGGGACTGGGGTCGTCCCTTAATCTCTCCTACAGGAGTCGGGAGGCTGGCAATCCCTTGATTTGGACTGATAACAGGGGACTGGGGTCGTTCCCTAAGCTCTCCTACAGGAGTCGGGAGGCTGGCAATCCCTTTATTTGGACTGATAACAGGGGTCTGGGGTCGTCCCCTAAGCTCTCCTACAGGAGTCGGGAGGCTGGCAATTCCTTTATTTGGACTGATAACAGGGGTCTGGGGTCGTCCCCTAAACTCTCCTACAGGAGTCGGGAAGCTGGCAATCCCTTTATTTCACTGATAACAGGGGACTGGGGTCGTTCCCTAAGCTCTCCTACAGGAGTCGGGAGGCTGGCAATCCCTTTATTTGGACTGATAACAGGGGACTGGGGTCGTTCCCTAAGCTCTCCTACATGAGTCGGGAGGCTGGCAATTCCTTTATTTGGACTGATAACAGGGGACTGGGGTCATCCCTTAAGCTCTCCTACAGGAGTCGGGAGGCTGGCAATTCCTTTATTTGGACTGATAACAGGGGACTGGGGTCATCCCTTAAGCTCTCCTACAGGAGTCGGGAGGCTGGCAATCCCTTTATTTGGACTGATAACAGGGGACTGGGGTCGTTCCCTAAGCTCTCCTACAGGAGTCGGGAGGCTGGCAATCCCTTTATTTGGACTGATAACAGGGGACTGGGGTCGTTCCCTAAGCTCTCCTACAGGAGTCGGGAGGCTGGCAATTCCATTATTTGGACTGATAACAGGGGACTGGGGTCGTCCCCTAAGCTCTCCTACAGGAGTCGGGAGGCTGGCAATCCCTTTATTTGGACTGATAACAGGGGACTGGGGTCGTCCCCTAAGCTCTCCTACAGGAGTCGGGAGGCTGGCAATTCCTTTATTTGGACTGATAACAGGGGACTGGGGTTGTTCCCTAAGCTCTCCTACAGGAGTCGGGAGGCTGGCAATTCCTTTATTTGGACTGATAACAGGGGACTGGGGTCGTCCCTTAAGCTCTCCTACAGGAGTCGGGAGGCTGGCAATCCCTTTATTTGGACTGATAACAGGGGACTGGGGTCGTCCCCTAAGCTCTCCTACAGGAGTCGGGAGGCTGGCAATTCCTTTATTTGGACTGATAACAGGGGACTGGGGTCGTCCCTTAAGCTCTCCTACAGGAGTCGGGAGGCTGGCAATCCCTTTATTTGGACTGATAACAGGGGACTGGGGTCGTCCCCTAAGCTCTCCTACAGGAGTCGGGAGGCTGGCAATCCCTTTATTTGGACTGATAACAGGGGACTGGGGTCGTCCCCTAAGCTCTCCTACAGGAGTCGGGAGGCTGGCAATCCCTTTATTTGGACTGATAACAGGGGACTGGGGTCGTCCCCTAAGCTCTCCTACAGGAGTCGGGAGGCTGGCAATCCCTTTATTTGGACTGATAACAGGGGACTGGGGTCGTTCTCTAAGCTCTCCTACAGGAGTCGGGAGGCTGGCAATCCCTTTATTTGGACTGATAACAGGGGTCTGGGGTCGTTCCCTAAGCTCTCCTACAGGAGTCGGGAGGCTGGCAATCCCTTTATTTGGACTGATAACAGGGGACTGGGGTCGTCCCTTAAGCTCTCCTACAGGAGTCGGGAGGCTGGCAATCCCTTTATTTGGACTGATAACAGGGGACTGGGGTCGTTCCCTAAGCTCTCCTACAGGAGTCGGGAGGCTGGCAATCCCTTTATTTGGACTGATAACAGGGGACTGGGGTCGTCCCCTAAGCTCTCCTACAGGAGTCGGGAGGCTGGCAATCCCTTTATTTGGACTGATAACAGGGGACTGGGGTCGTCCCCTAAGCTCTCCTACAGGAGTCGGGAGGCTGGCAATCCCTTTATTTGGACTGATAACAGGGGACTGGGGTCGTTCCCTAAGCTCTCCTACAGGAGTTGGGAGGCTGGCAATCCCTTTATTTGGACTGATAACAGGGGACTGGGGTCGTCCCCTAACCTCTCCTACAGGAGTCGGGAGGCTGGCATTTTCTAGAGAAGAAAAAGAACCAACCAGTTTAGTTCTATGAGGACTTCTTGCCCCCCAATAAGCAAATCTCAATTATTTTAACCCTGGATAGGTACGGTGGGTCGTTTGCAACCCCGAGCGTCAAAAAAAAACAGGTTTTTCTCACGTGACTCACCCCCGTGACTGAATTTGTGGGTGATCGACCTGCAGGAGGTGTCTCCCCTACACGCTCTAGTAGTGTCCAGATGTGCATTGCTGTAGCTGTACTCCTTCCTCGATTTCTGAGACGCGTCGGGGTCGTTCGCGTCCGAGTTTACCCTTCTGAGGTAGTTTGCATAATTATCAAAGTTATTACGTATTATGAAATTGTCGTAGAATGGTGCAACTTGTATAGGTTATCAGTTGTGGAAAGTCTTGGTGGATTGTTTGGCTACCATGTGCATGTTTTTTTTTTTAGTTAAAATGTCGTTCATCACCACGAGGACCATTTTACCGCGAGTGCCCCTTTTTCATTTTTTTTCATTTTTTTGCCAAGTCATTTTTCCGTAAGATATTGCCAAATAGTGTCGTAAAACTTTTGCTTGTTTAGTGTTGGAAAGTGTGTCTAGATGATCTGGCTACCCATGCATGACTTTGTTTTTGTCAGATACGACGTAGTTATTGGTATATTGGGTATTTAACTGCGGTTACCAATTTCTGTTTTTTTTTCAATATTTGTAAAAATTACTACGTAGTAAGGAATTGCCGTATATTATTCATTTTTTTTTCATGTTTATGTGTTAGAAAGTGTGCCTTTATGGTTGGGCTAACACGTGCATGTCTTTTTTTTATCAGAGATGTCGTATATTAGAATGTCGGGCATTTTACCGCGAGTGTCCCTTTTTAATTTTTTTTAATTTTTTTGCCAAGTCATTTTTCCGTAAGATATTGCGAAATAGTGTCGTAAAACTTTTGCTTTTTTAATGTTGGAAAGTGTGTCTAGATGATCTGGCTACCCATGCGTGATTTTGTTTTTGTCAGATACGACGTAGTTATTGGTATATTGGGTATTTAACTGCGGTTGCCAATTTCTTTTTTTTTTTTCAATATTTGTAAAAATTTACTACGTAGTAAGGAATTGCCGTATATTATTGATTTTTTTTTCATGTTTATGTGTTAGAAAGTGTGCCTTGATGGTTGGGCTAACACGTGCATGTCTTTTTTTTTTATCTGAGATGCCGTATATTAGAATGTTGGGCATTTTTCCGCGAGTGCCCCTTTTTATTTGTTTTGCATTTTTTTGCTTAGTCATGTTACCGTAAGGAATTGGCAAGTAGTGTCGCAAAACTTATATTTTTATAGTGTTGGAAAGTGTTTCTAGATGATCTGGCTACCCATGCCTATTTTTTTTTTAGCCAGATATAGCGTATATATAAGTATGTGTTCGATTTTCCGTTGATTGCCATTTTTTCGTTTTTTCCCATTTCTTTCAAAATTACTACGTACTAAGGAACTATCACAGAGTAATATTTCATTTATATGTTTATTTGTCGGAAAATATGCCTTGATGGTTTGCCTAGCACGTGGCTGAAATTTTTTTTTTCTGAAATGCCGTATATTAGAATGGCCATTTTTCCACGAGTGCCCCTTTTTATTTGTTTTGCATTTTTTTGCTTAGTCATGTTACCGTAAGGAATTGGCAAGTAGTGTCGCAAAACTTATATTTTTATAGTGTTGGAAAGTGTTTCTAGATGATCTGGCTACCCATGCCTATCTTTTTTTTAGCCAGATATGGCGTATATATAGGTATGTGTTCGATTTTCCGGTGATTGCCATTTTTTCGTTTTTTCCCAATTCTTTCAAAATTACTACGTACTAAGGAACTATCACAGAGTAATGATTCCTCTAGATGTTTATTTGTCGGAAAATTTTGTTTACTTTTTTTTTGATTGAATATCATCAAATTTTTTTAGCTAAAATATTGTTTTACATTTTTTTTTTCGATTTTATTTCCCTTCAAAAAAAAATTTTTGGGTCAGAATTTTAATTTTATAGTCGTAAAATAATCGACAATTATCCAGCAACCCACCATACAATTTTTATGCATATCCAATAATAATTAGATTAGTAAATAACACCTTGAAATTGACATACCCTTCCTACATTTCAAGTGGCAGATTAGGGAGTCTGAGTCAGTGTGGTTGGCGGCCATTTTGTGGACATATCCGAAGCGTAAGCTGCCCTATCTATATATATTCTTGTTCCCTATAGAATTTGTGATATCTTGGTATATTTTTACCTGCATAAATATCATATTATATATTAAATATATGTATTTTTTTACGAAATTTCCAAGTACTCAAAAAATTACCTTTAGATATGGCCCCTGATATAAATGTAATTTACAAAATAATGAAGATTTTTTTACATATTTCTATTTTAGGATAACATATGTTTATTCCCTAAAAAATTAGCCACTTCCTATTTCATTTGGGTACCCAAAAAAATTCATGAAATTTGGACAATTTTTTTTGGCCAAAAAAAGTTACCCTTTTTTTTCTCATTTCAGATCTTCACCTCCATGGGTCTGACTTCATCCAAAATACATCAAGATGTGTCCTAAACATTCAAGAATCAATTCCTAAAAGGATTTGTGTATATATGTATAAACTTTTTTTTTATGAATTTTTATGTCAGGTCTTTTTTTTTTCTACTTAATTTTTTAAAATATTTATAATAAATAGTTTTTCTGCAGATGAGTAGTATTTATCTTTACAGTTGTTTTAAGCATTCATTGAAGTTTTTTTTGGCAAAAGAAAAAAGGAGGTTACTGCAAGAACTGATTTTTCACGAATTTTTTTTGGCGTCGGGGTCGTTCGCGTCCGAGTATACCCTTAAAGGGGTGTCCGAGGACCGTACCTATCCAGGGTTAAAAGCAAATAGGATTTATTAAGTGTAAGAACAAAATTAATAGCTTAAAATTGATTTGTAATTTTCTAGCCCCAAAAATCTGAGTCTTTAACCATTAAAATTCCCACCTTTAACAATTTTGAAAAAACTCCCCAAATGCAGATCTGAGTTATCCTACTGATGTATACTCCTAGGACAAAGTCAGGGGCTGTAAACACAGTGTCAAGTGCTAAACAGTCTCACTAGCATTGTCATGAGTATTATATAGAATGACCCAAGGGAATAATTAGCACTTCAAAGAATACACTCGCCCCTAACTGTATGCCATGATCGGCAACCGGGTTAAAAGAATAATTGTTAAGGCACAGATTGAGGGGATGTATCGCTGGTTTTCATAGAATTTGATAATACGCAATGACACAAGTCCATACTGGTTACGACTGAAGAGTATAGTGAAGATCTTTGCCTCAATTCCAATGACAGTTCCAGGATGGCTAAAGACTTCTCAAAATCCTTATTTGTCCTGACACACATTCAAATCCTTTTCCATTTAAACAGTAGTTCAGGTTCCTCTGAGCTACTCCTAATAAATAAGAGTCTGATTTGTATAATTAGGAAAAGTGTAAATAACAAAATTTGTGAATTTAAATGAAGAAATATTTTCATTCACAATAGAACGAATTAATTCAACGCCATAAGTCCTATTAGCTGTGAGTCTCATCAGTTTTATTTTGAAATCTCCCATCATAACTTTGTTCTTACAGAAAAGCAAATCATGGTCTTTCAGTTGGAACGGTTTTTGAAACATGGTGAGGTAGTTCTAACGACATGTAAGACAGCTAGAGACTCTTGCTCTCTGTGTTCTAAAGCAGTACTGTGTAAGTACTGATATGCTGTGTCTCAAATTGTATCGTTTTTTATATTTTGTTTTCCTTTCTCTTCCTATAATTAATGAATAAGATTTGAAGACCTGCTTTTGTGTTTTGGTGATTCTTGATAAAGGATATAAAAAGTACAATGATATGTTATAGATGTTGAAAGAAGGAGCTAGAAATTTGTGAAAAGTCTTCTCTGAAAACCTGACATTATTCCCAATTTTCTTTTTGCCTTATTGATGCACAACTGTTCACAGTCTCCTTTCGATGTGTGTGGCTGTACGGTGACAAACGACTTGAACCTGGTGAATTTGGTCTTTCATGGTAAAAGTTTTGTTCCACTGTAGAAGTGTTTTAATGGTTTTAGTACCTTCTCTCGAGTATTCTTCTCCAGTCTGGTCGTCCGCTGCTGAATAGTGTCTTAATTAGTTGGACAAAAACTTGCAGTATATTACATATACTCTATCATTACTAAGAGAAATATTTGCACTCAAATTTGTTTTCCAAATACAAACATAGCAAAATTTGACTTCATATCTGATACAACACTGCATAGCAGAATCTGTTATAATTCTTCTTCTTTAAATTTTATTTTTCCCACTATATAGCTGGGTTGGGTGCTCTGGTCACCTTTCCCCATCTATTTATATTACTTGCATCATCCTGTCTCCTCAGTCCCACCCATATCACTCCTCACCACATCCACCCATCTGATCCTCACCATCATTGGTTTTTTTGCTCCCGTGATTAGTTCCACCTACTCCACTCTTAGCACATGGCCATAGTATCATGATGCCATTCTCTTGCCTAAAACCACTCCAGTTAATTATCTCGTTCTGCCATTATTCTTCTTTCGCTCTCTGTGACCCTGGGCAATCAGATGATGGTTACTCAGACGAAGTTACACTTCTTTAAAAAGGACCCGTGTTTGTATTGTTAGGACAGATACAAAATACTTTTAAAAGGATACAGAAGTCAGCATTTGATAAATAAAAATTTCTACTACATACGGGTTTCCAGAAACTAACACCCACCAAGTGTCTTAGTGTAAGCAGTCCCACCTGAATGCTCTGCCACTTATATGCATTCCCTTGTTGGAATGGCAGCTGAGCCTGCTACCACCAGTGGTTGTCCCTCTACTGAATATGAATCAGCCTTTACGTGTTTGCATAATTCTCAATTAGTGTTGTGTCAAGTATTGTACTTGGAGTATGACGATCGCTCATTAGTGAATTATATATTTATTCCTCCCAATTAGGAGGAAGAGTCTGCAGTTTTAGGAGCTAGACCTTTTGGGAGATATAACCTTATCCTAGTTTTCTGATGGTTGTTCCTTTGCCTCACAATATTTCTGTCACAAGTGCCTAAAATTCAGACAACTTGCTCATTCTCAACAAAGAATGACTGTGGATATTGATTGTAAATATCTATTACAGAGCGGGCATCAGCGGAGAAGGTAAAACCTTCTCTTCTTCTGCCATCTCATTATGAGCAAGTGTCACACAAAAAGATATTATTTTTATGATGATTATAAATTTCCCTACCACTTACGTTATTATACATAAGAGGTTCTACGAGATCATAAAGACATAATGGGAATGATTAAGACGGCTAAGCTTATTCATTAACAGAAACATACCCAACCAGTTTCAATGCCTACACATGCATCTCAAGGCCTTTCCTCTCTGAGATTGACAGAGGACTCTCGGGAGTCCTCGGTTCTGCCAGAGTCCTCTGAAGCGTCAAGTATTGCTCATATCGAAGTCACAGCCCCAATTCTTCATTTGTTAACATGATATGATAACAAAAAAATATTTCAGAGGAAGAAATTTTAAAACAATCATAATATTTGGACAAAATGCTCCAACCAATCAGCTATTAGGTAACCTTTCCAAGATAAACTGGTACCCCTGCGAATCAATGCAAATGCGCAGCGTTAAAAAACAAGGTTGGTAAAATTATAGTCACAGACGGAACAACATTTTGCACAGAAAGCATAGTATTTCCTTAAGTAAATAATGTGCTTTCACTGTATTTGACCTTCATATCAACAGCATTAGAAGACCGCATGAAAGTCATAGTAGTTAGACTGACGCACTGACTGGACTTGACTGTTTCAACTTTGCAGCTCAAAGCTGCTCTTTTGCCTCACAATTTCCTTCAAGGTTTTAAGGTTTTTCATGAATTGCAGAAGCAAGAGACAGTAACAATGCCAAGGCAAAAAGGGCAATGCCCTTGAGACTGGTCTTATATACAAAGTAGGATGAGGGAGGGCTAGGCATTGGCTGCTGATGACTTAAAAGGTAGACCTCTAGGCTCCCCCTAATATCTCCCTCTTTAGTTCACATGGATGGTGAGGTTGCAAACACTACAAGATATACAGAGCTTGAACGGGACTCGAACTAAAGTCACAGATCACCTTGCCAAGTGTCCAGTGCTTCAAGAACAATATTTTTAGGCCTAAATTCATATCATGAAATTTTGAAAGATTTTCAGCAAAACGTTTATATGCACATTGTTTACTTACCTTACATTTGGAAGCCAGATTACCTACAACACGAGAATGGTTACAGATTGTTTCAAGTTCTTTGATCTAGTATGTTTATGTCTACTGTAGGTTCTAGAGCTACACGACGAGCCCCCACTAGACATCCTTAGAAAGACTGAAGAAAGTATTAAGACTTTCAAGAGGAAACTAAGAAAGACTTTCTTGCAAGTGCCACCATAATGTGGATTTGGCAACTAATGTGGAATATGTTGTTAAATACTCTCAGTACCTAAGACTTTATATAAAATTGAGGCATTATACAGAAATATTTTAGTTATGAATAATGATTGTGGTATCACTATGGAGGAGCTGAGCTCTTATCAGCTAAGACTAATTCCCATCTCTTAGGGCACTACTGACCAATGTACGTCTCCCTAAATGCAAACTAGTGAAATAGAGAGTGATTACTATGATTTTCTAAGAAGAAAGAGCCTGTGTTTGTCAAAAATCCTATTATATAAAAAAACCATTAGGAAGTTAGAACTCTACATGATTCATTGCCGTTTTGTCTAATTTGATATATCCGTATCATTGCAATTATATCTCAAAAAGGGACCTTACCAGAGTAGGGTACGGCAAAAGGCTGTTTTTGCTAAATAAACCTACCCGGTGATAATTGCAATTATCGCTCAGAGTAGGACCTTACCAGAGTAGGGTACAACAATTGGCCTTTTTTTACTAAATTACCTTACCTGGTGAGAATAGCAATTATCGCTCAAAGTAGGACCGTACCCGTGTAGGGTGCGGCAATAGACGGTTTTGTCTAAATTAACCTACCCGTATAATTACAATTAATAACCCCAGTGAGATTTTACCAGTGATGTCCACAAGATATATTACTGAAAATTAGATTTCCCAGCTGTGTAAGGTATCGGTTATGGGGATTATAAGAGTAGATATATTGATTATCTTATACAGCACATTCAGATTCTCATTTTTCACTTGTCCTATCTCAATCCTTAACAATCTTATTTCTCTGTTCATTTCACATAGTGAATTGATATCATGTAAAGGAAACGTATCCATAAGATCTAACTTTTAAAATAGAATACTTCATACATTTTAAAGGTCATACTTTATTAAATTTTACAAATACTAAACACCTTCGTGAGGATGCAACAAAATGTAGATTTATTTACAAGTGATAAAATCATTTGTTCAAATTAATTTATTTATGAAAATAACCCTTTCCTATAACAAAATATGAATATAGTTATCTAGCCAAAACTCTAATTCATTTCCGTCGATGAAGCTCTTTTGAGAGTTGATAATATACAAACGTGTGTTAAGCGTAAAGTATTGCAAAATCAAGTCTGGTTACATTGGAGGTGAGGAACTCTATTGGGGTTTTGAGCAAAGGATAGGATTAATCGGAAGACAGAAGGCACACAATCAATCACAAAGTAGAACACTTTTTTCAAGGTAAGAGGGCACCCCTATGAGTGAGCATTAATGTGACTTGGTTAAAAATCTGAGTTTAGGTGAATGACTGTGGGAGTGAGGTTTTCCAGGAACAAGGTTTCTGTTTGCTAGGAAAGGTAAAGGATGGAATGGGAGGGAGGAGAAGGGTTTTGGGAAGTTGGGTGGACTAGAAGAGTGAGGATGGAAGGATCAGGAGCAGTAGAGGGTTGGCAGCAAAGTATGGTCGAGGCTGCTTGGACATTGGGGTGGTCTTCTTCTCCGACATCCTCTTTGAACGCTCTGGACACCTCCTGTTCCAGTTATGAATGGGGAGGGAGCAGTTGGGACATTTTGGAATGGTTTCCTCCCCTTCCTTATGTGCATTAATAAGCACATTAGCTATATGCCTTTGGATGCAAGGGCCACAAAGGGTAGGTCTCATTCAGTGGGCTTTGTGGTGCTCATAGCATTAGCAGTTGATGCAACGAAGTGACTCAGGAAGGTAGTCCTGAATAGAGAAGATTCCCCATATGCCGAGGTCCAGAGTAAATAGAATTGGGATAGTGAAGGAAACTATCACTTTCTTGGTTTGCGCTGCAAGCCTGGGCTTGCAGTGCTTTTCCTTGGCAATGTTCTTGTGATTGATGAGAAAACTAGTGGCCTGGTGACCAGGTAGCCACACACTACTAATATCCTAGTCTTCTTGGCAGGGTCAAGGAGCGTCAGGAGGGAGAGGTCCATCAGAAAAGTGCTGGTGCTAGCTTCATCCTTGGGGGTGATCATAAGGTAACCCATGAGGTTAGGTTATGCTGTAACTTAAACGTCAGCTTTTGAGGCTACAAGATCAGGGCCCCTCCCCAGAGGATTGGATCTAGAACCTGGGAGACTATTTTGAGCTGGAGGTTATAAGAGGAGCTTCATTAGGAGTTTTATGAGGAAATTATACTGCCTTTTTTGATGCGGCAGGCTTCCACTCAATCAGAGGTAACTTTTTAGCTCAGCAAAGTTTTCTAGTAACTGATATGTTGCCAGTAATTTGTGTAAATAGTATCATTGTTCTCAAATATCTACCAAGTACAGTACTGAGAATCAAAACTTATTTACTGACCTAAATTTCTCCCTCATGTATAGATTTCTCAATAAATAATGGTAAGCCGCCTTAACAAATAAAGATGCAAGACTGAGGCCGAGTGATGGCCAGGGTTTCCATTTCTAATGTTGAATACATGATATACAAACTTCCAAAACACGCCAGAAAAGTTTTAAATATTTTTTGGAGATATAACAATGATAAAACTGAAATTGATTCAAAAAGACATGTTGGGAAGAAAGACTCTGAAAGGCAGCCAGTTTATCATATATGCTATCAGCCGGAAAAGCACTATATTTCGTGCCAATATAAAATAGCCAAAACCATGCCAGATAGTAAAAACGTTATAAATTCTCTGAAATATGCCATAGCTAGTGCGAAAAGCACTGAAATGGCAACTCTGGTGATGAGTCGGAGTGAGATGTGATGTTGTGCTGTGCGGAGAGGGAAATGGCGGAAAGCAAGCCAAGTGCAAGGGAGTGCAATCAAGCGAATTCGCAGATACATTTGCTTGAATGGCATAACCTTTGAAAAGTATCTAGTTACGTTTTGTATTTATTATCATGGTTTTGTAAATCAAATAGATTATTACTTCGGTCATGTGTGTTATATTAATGATAATGCACAAGAAAGCCAGGAATCTATATAGCTTTATTACTGAACTTGTTAAATATGTTTCCTTGAATTATAATTGAAAGGAAACCATCACTTTCCAATATTCATAATTTAGGGGTTTTTTTTAGGAAAAAGAGCTGGTGTCTCAAAAAGATCTATTCTCATGTTGATGATAAAAATAATAGCAATAAGAAAATGTTTATGTATTTTATAAAACTCATATAATTTGAAAATTGGTGACATAGAGATTTGAGGTTTGTTAAAAATTCACCAGTCAACGGTAACTAGTTCTTCCCACACCCCATACACAGTTGAGGAGCTAAGAGCAGTACAAAAGACAGGGAAAGACACTGCACCAGGAGCTGACAAAATCACCTACACAATGATCAAACACATGGGTCCAGCAGGAGAAACTGCGTTCCTAAGATTACTAAACAAAACACACCTAGAGCACACAAGGCCTCAAACCTGGAGACAACAAGATACACAGCCAATCCCCAAGCCAAAGGATCCAACAAATCCTAGGCCAATAGCCTTGGTATCCTGTATAGAAAAAACAGGAGAAAAAATGGTCTTAAACAGGTTAAAATACAAAATTGGCCCCCTAAACAAGCAGCTATATGCATATCAGGAGGGAATTGGTACCTCTGAATGCATCACAGATGTATTAAGCTGTATAAATCGAAACAAGGCAACAATAGTCTTCATAGACTTTGAAAAAGCCTTCGAGCTTGCAAGCCCAGTTGCAGTGCTGCAATCAGTAGCTAAAAAAGGAGTCAAAGGACACCTACTAGCATGGACTAAAAACTACATGCTAGGAAGGCAAGCCAGAGTCAAATTTCAAGGAGTGATATCCACATATCATGAATTGGAAAATGGTACGCCACAAGGAGGAATTCTAAGCCCCCTCCTTTTCAACATCCTCATGGAAAATATAGCCTCACTTCAGCTACCAGAAGGAGTAAATATATTTATCTATGCAGATGATGTATGTGTAATAGCTCGAGGGCCAGTCAGGACAATAAAAATGCAAAGAGCACTCAATTCCATCAGCCACAAATCCAATGAGCTTGGACTAAAAATCAACATTGCCAAAACAAAAGCAATGACAATCGAAGCCCCAAACCCCGTACAACCACTCACAATAGGAATGGAACCCCTAGAATGGGTGGACAGATACACATACCTCGGGGTAATAATAGACAAACAGCTCACTTTCAAGCAAGAGATAAAATATCTCAAGGAAAGAACAAATGCCAGAAATACAGCTATGAGATATATGTGCAGGCTCAATGATGGAGCTAATGAACACGTCCAAAAGAAATATTATCTAGCCTGTTCCAGATCATTAGTAGACTACGCCGCCCCAACACTCCTGGGACTAACAGATCTACAAAAAAGCACAATTGAAGTGATTCAAAACAATGCCATGAGGCTCATGTTGGGAGCTCCAATGTGGACAAGACTGTGCAACCTAAGGTTGGAAACCGGACTACCAACCCTTGAAGACAGAATTGCACTAAGAAATGCAAACATAGTTGCAAAGATGTTCCTGTCAGACAGAGACTCAATCACCAAAAGAAGAGTAAGAGAGGAACTATCCAAACATCTTATGGCAAAGACCATAGCAATAACATCAAAAGACTTGGCCTTACAGAAACAATCCTACAACTAAAACCTGACACAGCACAAAGTGCAATACACATTCCACCATGGAAAAAACAAGTTGCTAAATTCAACTACACCAAACTCCCAAGGGCAAAAGAAAACTGCACAATAGAAGAACTTAGAAACGCAGCAGAAGCAGCTAAAACCTCTGTAGAGACAATAGGGGCACAGATCTACTATACTGATGGTACAGTAGATCCTGGAACCCAAACAGCAGGAGCGGCAGTTCACTCCTGCAAGTTCACAGCTTGCTGGAGAACATCCAATAATGTCTCCACCCTGCAGACAGAGCTTGTTGCAATACAGCAAGCATTAAAATACTCTATTGAAAATGAGGAAGGACCAGTAGTCATCCATACTGATTCACGATCCTCAGTGCAGGCCCTACAGCAGGACAAAAACAAAGAAAACAAATCCCTGATAGCGGACATTAAAATCCTTTTACATCAACATAATGAAAGAAACAGACTAGTAACTATAAACTGGATCCCCAGTCACATCGGGATACCAGGGAATGAAAAGGCTGATGAGCTAGCCAAAAGCACCAAACACATTCACAATGTACAGGTGCACATACAGCCTGCACTGCAACAAATCAAAAGCAAAATAAAGACACAGCTCAAGGACAACCTAATCAAGGAACTACATATGAGGATAGAGAATGGCTCTCCCTCTGCAACATGGTACAAATGGGCATCGGAACTAGAACCCCCTCCCATAGACAGATACACCCCAAGAAAACTGGCAGTATGTATACACAGACTCCGGCTGGGTTACAAAGCAAACTGGGAACTCGTAGATGACATCCAGAGAAGGTGTGAACACTGTGATGTCATACCACAACAAGCCCTCCTGCACTATCTACTAGAATGCAGAGAAACAGCACAGCTACGAGGTGATCTACTTGTAGACACCAACACACCACATGCCGTAAAAGAGGCTGCCACACTGGCAAAAGCAATTGTCGAAAGCATAGACACACATGCACAGTTGCTTTCAACACTACCTCCACCAAGGTAAGACCTCTTCATTCCATGCACCATCTCATCCCCTCATTGTAAGGCTCTATTCACATCACCCCCTTTCACTTCTCAACTAACCTACCACTAAA
Organism: Palaemon carinicauda; assembly: GCF_036898095.1. NCBI lineage: Eukaryota > Metazoa > Arthropoda > Malacostraca > Decapoda > Palaemonidae > Palaemon > Palaemon carinicauda. The sequence continues at coordinate 18,450,388 of NC_090767.1, forward strand.
AATCTCTCCGCAGGGACCCTAGGGAGTAAAGGGTTGGACAACCCCACCTGCACAATTTTTCTCTAATCTTCAAAAGCCTTACACCCCCACTTTTCAAACTACCACTATCCGAGAAATGATGGCCCTCTACCACTACCACCATCATCCTTACCCTATCCACATCTTTTTCTACTACTAAAAACCTTTCAAATTTCCATTAATGCAACTACCTTAAAATTTTTACAGATCCCCTACGGGCCAACCAAGGGAAAGGCCCGTGCCAACAACAAGTGTTGGCTTTAATACCCCAACAACAACAATGTGTCATTAAGAACGTAAGATCCGAGTTACTAGACTCTTTCTAGGGTACCATTGTTGGGCAATCTTGTCCAAGTGGTTCTGCCCCTAAATCCAATATAGAATAGTTATGCTCTTAGCTCTAGCTATATAATGGACAATAGAGGACACTGTTTATTCTTCTCTCTGACACTTATGTCTGCTTTTAGTGTAAATGCGTTACTCACCTTATTCCTAGAAGGGGTTATAATCCAGTGCGATGTAAAATCCCCTTGTAATTTTTGCAAGAAGGGTCGTCTTCTTAGTGGGAATCAAGTATACCATTCGTAAAAGGAAGAAGGCTAAACAAGATCGTTCCCCATCAACAGCTTTCTCCTCGATAGGAGAAAAGATGATGCCTACATTTTCTAGCCCTGTACTTATCATTTTTTATCATTCATTACATGAGTTTTCCAGAACTTCGATAATAAAGGAAGGCAGCCAGTTCTTTGTTCTTGAGCATGAGAATATGGTTTTCTCCTGCCCTTCTTAGTCAGGCCAAGAATGCCATGAGTGATTACGATCCTGTAGCATCTGTTGCTTTACAGACTGAGGATAATGTCTCAGTAGAAGGGCCATTGATAGCTCCAGAGTTCAAGATTTTTACACGTTCTCCATCTCCTCCGAGCATTTCGAGTTGCAACCATTTGAATAGGGCAGATGTAGGGGACCAAGGAGATTCCTCGCTTGTTCCCGAGATTTACCCTTCAGACCTACAAGTATGAAATGATTCACCACAAAGTATGCCAACATGTAGCCTGGTAATGTACAAGTACTGAAATCGATCTCCTTTGGAGGATTCCTACTATTCACCCTTGAGAGTGTCTCTGGAACAAAGTCTTCCCTCAACTCTTCAAAGCACTACCGATGAAACTTCCCCCAGAGAACCGTAGAGAAAAGGTTACTAGTGTCCTTATAGGTTTCTTGGATAGTTTTGATTTCAATAACTGTCACAGTCTTACTTTTCAAACTAAAGGACGACTAAAACAAAGAAAATGTATCTGAAAGACTTTTTTTTCACAAGAGAAGTCAATCCAGAAGAGAACACAGGGATACAACCTACCTTATAGGGTACTACAGTAATGTCATGGGAATTGCAACTGGTAGGTGGCCCTCCACTCCTAGTTAGTAAGAAGGTCTGTTAAGTTAGGTTAGGTGGGATCCTTCATTTAGGTCGTATCTCTTTTCTTTGTTTTACTTTGGAAATATGGTTCTTCATATCTATTTTTTTTTTTGTGTTTCTAACATCTTAATACTTGAAAAATGCAGTCTCGGACAAATGTCAACATCAGGAGCAATCAAATTACATCAGGAACACCACGTATTTTCTTGTAAAGGTTATTGTACTGATAAAGTTAAGGGTGTCTGTTTTCAGTTTAATCTTTCCCATCCCGAGTACCTGTCTTGGCCCTTTGAGCTATAAATTGGATTGTATCCAGGGGTACTCTTCCTTTCCCCGTATTCCCCACTTCCCTATTCTCATTATTGTTATTGTTGATATAGTTAACTGCAGCCAACGAATAGAAAAAGTCATGGTAGTCCTAGTCCAAAGTAGATAGTGGCCAGCAAAAGAAACATAACCAGTTTATAATTTTCCGATAGATTTGCTTCATAGATGATAAGGCAAAAGTGTCTTAGCTCAAGACGGGTTGCAAGTGTGCAAGAGCCTGTGCATAGTCTTAGCTTGGAGAATCAATTCTGGCAACCCAACATTTTCTTTCCCTGGCAATCAGTATTGAGTTAGACTGTAGCTCACACAACTCCATATCAACTTCAATTGGGTTGTTAAGTGACTGAAGAATAATCTACAGCTTCTTGAAGTCTCTAAATCTGTTTTCAAATTGAAGATATTTGGCAAAAACCATAAAAACTCTGACTTCACATCATCTGTCATGAGCTTGCAACATGATGAACGGTATGCAACGCCGCTCTTTCTTAAGGAAGCACTGAATAGTAACAGCTTCTTGTGGAAAGCTTCAATGTACCCAACCAGTTGAGAAACATTTTGTTACTTGCCTTGTAAGCTCATATAAAGTGTGTTCAAATAGGTGGTTATATCTGTGAGAAATGCCAGAGCAAATAAAGTATATGGAAAGTAAAGATATCAGTGAACCGGAAACAATTTAGCTAACTGTATGTCACAAAATTCTTTGTTCAGTTCTTCAAGGAAAGATATAGATCTTCTATGTCGTTGTGACTTTAACACCTCTGATTACATTTTCTATCCTGACCACACTGTGTGGATGGCATCATTTATCTGTAATACATTGCAAAATAATAATTCTTGGTGAATAATGCATTACAGTGTGATACAATCATATCTATTTTCCCTGAGTGAACCAAGCAGACTCCCTTATTGACACTCAAAGCTCTTTCCCCATCCATTACAATACACAAGCTTTTATAAAATCCTCCATATTCATTGACAACTGACTCACGTACAGCATAAATATACTAGATTTTTGTACCACCATTTAAGAACTTCTTCATCTTCTTAACATAAAGGTGGGTTTACACGGTCAGACGGTTTGTCAAACCAGGTTGTCGGGCCTGCTTGTCAAATGATTCGAAGAGGTGGAGTCAGTCATAAAAGCATAAAGTTTGTGGACAATGAAGCCCCACCCACAAAAGTCAGGTGACCCATTCTTGTGTGCGTTGATGCATTCTTATAGGTTGCCGGTGTCTGCAGACTTCCCAGACCATTTTACTTCTGCAGGCAGTCTAGTGGTGGCCAAAACGTTGGCAGTTGAAACAGCGTAGGGGCTCAACATCCAGGTCAACTATGGGGAACTTTCCCTAGAGTCCAAGGTCTAATTTTGCTGGAATCTTCCAGAGGAAAATGACTATAATTCTCCTGATGCACTGCTTGTGGCTGCCAAAAGGACGTTCTACATGATGAACGTTGCTGCAATCACTGATGAAAGACAGCGACATGTCGTATGTCGGTAGGGAAGTTACAAACAACTGCCTTCTTTAACTTCTTCACTGGATCCAGATAGGTCAATGAAGCCTCCTTCTAGAGGCAGATGGTACTGTTGTGGTATTTTGGGGTGATGATAAGAAAACCCTTAAGGTTGGTTCTGATTCTGATCTTGATGCTTGGTTTGGATGTTGCAATCAATTACCGTTGCATAGAAGGGTGCCCTTTCCACAGCTGTTAGCTTGAATTTTGGAAGCTACTTTGGGTGGATTGTAGTAGGCTGTGGCTCTGGATTAGTTATAACAGCTGAAGTGAGAGTAGAAGTTGCTTCCTCAAGGAGTTGAGTCAGTCATCTAGTTCTATTGCAATCGGGAAGATGGGTCTCTGCACGAGCAGGGTTCTGTGTGTCAATGGCCAGATCAATATCCATGTCAAGACTTGGGGTGCTGGAACGTGGTGAGCCAGCTAGAGCAGAGTCCTGGGCTGGGGCGTTGGCAGGTGGTGTGTTGGTTCTTTTTCTCTTCTTATTCTTTGCAGTAGGAGACTCCACAGGAAAGGGAGAGGAGAAAGGAGTGGTGGTAGTAGCTCTGGGAGTGTCCTTATGAGGACGAGGAAAGGGGTAGGAAAGAGTCCTGTTAGTAGTCTTCTTATCAAGTTCTAAAATCATATCAAGTCTGCCAGGAGGATTCCAATCAGGGATGGCTGTGGTAGTGGATTTCAGTGGAAGGGTTTCCTTATACAATGGAGGCTCCCTGTTTCTTCCAGTCATGATGTGGGACATGAGGTTATGGTACAGACTGCACAAGTCACATTTGCACCTGCATTGTGATTGACAAAGTCATAACTGTACTGCTTAGCTAGTCCCAGTTTTCTAGCCAAGGAGAAGGCATAGTAAGCAATGTCTTCTCAGTGTTAGAGGTATGCTATGCATCTCTTGTAGATATTGCAATAAGCTTGACAGTGGAATTTTTCCCAGACATAGCAGAAATGACAGACGAAAGTGTCATCGCAGTTACTCATCTGTAGGTCAACTGCTAACTGAAGGGGCGAGAACTACAACCCACCAGCAGAAAACAGTACTACAAGCTGGTGTCCCCTGTGCCGGGTAAGCCTGTGAGGGAACTCGGTGTCAGTTGTGCAGGGTAAACAGGTTCTTGAGCTGGCAGGGAGATCCTCCCCCAGAATGGTATATGGCAGGGACAGAAGTGGCCATACACCCTTGATGAATCGTGCCCTAAGATTACCAACCGCTGTCGGATATATCTTTAGATAGCAATCCTATCCTATCCTTTCGTAAACAGAAGATAATTCATCCGGAATGGTGAATTGCTCAGATGTGATATTTTAGACTAGGCTGACTGAATTCTGACAAGTATAGGGTAAGCTTTATCTATGCTATAGTTATGTACATTTTAAGCTTTTTTGCCAAAAATATATTTGTTTAAGACTTTTGATTCAGTTTGTAATATATGTGGGTGTATATAGTTAATTGGGACAGGTGTAAACTTAATTATTATTTGTCCACTGTCTTTATGGGAACTTGTTCATTTGAACTGAAATGCGAGAATAGGAAGCTAGTTTTACAATTTACTAAATATGATTTAGTGTTATCTTATTAAGAGTGGAGCTGGTTTGGTAGCAAACATGAGGTTGAGGCTTAGTCTTAGGGTAAGCTAGCTAGGATTACTGCTGCCCCGGTAGTTAAGGATACGGCTCCTAGGTTATACTAGGGGAAAACCTTATGTCAATTGGCTTTCTTATGTTTGTTTTCGTTTTAAAATGAGGGTTGTCTGTCGCAAATTTAGAAATTCTACACCCAGTCTGTTCCAACATCCTTCAAAGGTTCCGTAATGTATATTATTTCTCAACTGAAAATGAGGAATCAATTTTATGCTGTATGAATCTTTTCTTGTCCAACTCATCACTACCAGATGACTCTGACAATTTAGCCAACCAGTCATCGCCTGAATACAATTGGGGGTGTATGTATGATAGTGGCTACCTGTATGTATTATTATGGCTTACTCAGAATGCAGCAGTGTAAAGGGGGTCGCAGGGGGTCGTTAGCCCCCCTTCGGTAAGTAGGTAAGGACATGGATTGTAGGTTAGGTTAGGTGGGAATGTTTAGGTTAGTTGAAGTCCATTTTTAATCCACGCTGGAGGAACTGGCCGCTGATATACAAAGGCTCCTTGAATCGCATAATAATATCAAGTAACCGATTGTTCGCTTGTATGTCATATTAGATAAGAGGTTGTAGAAAGATTGTCGGTTCTTAGAATGCTCAAGACTTAATTACTGATACAACGTATTGAAAGTTAATAATCTCAGAAGAAAGAGCATTTGTTTGACAAATCCTTGTTTTTAAAATAATGAAAAATTGATAATAAGAAGTTTTTGTTTGGATTTTGAAAATTTTATACATTATAGAGTTATTTACATATAAGTATTATATACTCGCAAGTTCTCTCATTTGCAACAGAATCATATAACCTACTAAGTACAACATATCATCTCAGTCTAACTGGTCACAAGATTTGTAATTTCGGGGCGCTTGTGCTAGATCTGGTGCATTTCTGGAGAATTCAGAACATTTGTTTTTTATTTTAAGGCATTACAAAATGTAGAAATTTTCCCACTGAAAGTATATAATATGATAAACTGGCTGCCCTTCAGAGTCTTTTTTACCAACATGACTTATCAAAACTTATCATTGTTATATATCTCTAAAAACTATTTAGCATATCGTAGAAGTTCATGTTGTGTGCTTTCAACATCAGAAATGATAACAAGCTCCCTCTAGACATCCGGTGCTTGATAGATTGCCCATCCTTTTGCTGGACACGGGGTCTTACGTTGGCAGCCCGTAGCTAAACAACTGAAAACATTATCAAGGCTCTCAAAAGGAAATTGAAGCCTTTCTCAAAGTAAATAAGTAATTAAGTGCATTAACTAATTATGTAAATTAAGTAAGTACTCAAGAGGCACACATCCGCTACACAATTTCCTAGAGGTACTTTGAACTAACTGGCTTTATTCACTGTATTGCATAATAAAATAGCAGATTTTGGATTTGCAGATAATGTCATGCTCTGATATCTGATACTCTAGTGCATATTGCAGTAATATACAGCATGTCATTACTCTATCACTAGAGTCAAGTTTAACAGTAAAGCAAGTGTTTCCTGTTTTTATTCGGATAACTTGACTATTTGACAACTCTCCCCACATGTAGCCTACATTTCCATAAACAATACATTACTCTAAAAATGTACTGTATAATATGGATACAAATTAAGATTAGCTGAGTGTATATATATTTGACAATGACCACTAACCGTTTTCATAAAGAATCCACCACAATCTTGAAGCATGACGCAATTCTGAAATGTCGCTGTCACCTCTTGCAGTGTCTAGGGAATCATATATCTAAAATTTGTTACTCCATAAATATGAACAATGTCCAGAAGTAAAATGATAAGAGTATGATCTTTCGTTTACAATAGTTATTAATACAGTACCTATGTATGTGTACATGCTAATTGGAAACCAAATAAAGTGAAGGGCACTGTAGTACATTCCAAAATAAGTGCTATATTGGGTATCCTTGTAGAAGGTTCAATGTGATGTAATATTTGTCTTTGTGGAAAGTACCAAAGCACGTCCCGCAAAGTACCAGTCAGAAGTTGGTTTGCCATCATATATATATATATATATATATATATATATATATATATATATATATATATATATATATATATATATATATATATATATATATATATATATATTGTAAGGACAGTGAGACAAGCTACACCAACATCAACTGATAGTTTTTTCAAACATGCGTGGGAATATAAACGGATTTTGAGCGAAGCGAAAAATCTATTTTTGGGTGAGATAGCCATGGCGTCCTGATGGAAGGTTCCTGTTTGGTAGCTTCCTTGGGTATAAGACTACTAAGATATTCCCAGAGAATTTAACCACAGGTTATCACAGAATTCTAACTTCTGGAGCGAGTATCTCAAAGGTTTCCCTTTAAGACATCGTAATACAACAGGGGACACGCATGTCTGAACGTGCCACATAGCTATCTCCACCCCGAACAGAGTTAATGCTTCGGTGTGTAAGGACTGAGAATAGCTGGGAGCCGTTCCACAGCTAATCTCACTCGTGGCTACTACTGATACTCGAGACGTAAACAAACGGACGCCATTGCTCTAATGACGTCACGCGCGTCTTTATCCTGGCGCCAGTTGCTGCCCATCACCATGATACAATTGTGTAGGGTGGGAACAAACTGAACGAAGTAGTAGGGAGGGTCCATCAGGACGCCATGGCTATCTCACCCAAAAATAGATTTTTCGCTTCGCTCAAAATCCGTTTTTTTGGGCTCAAGCCATGGCGTCCTGATGGAAGAGTACCAGAGAATCAATGTATCGTGGTAGATTTTCCCCCAGAGTTAAGTGCCTAGGCATTGACAAAACAGCAAAGTAATCTTAGGTAAGAACCATAGGAACGAAGTATCCTGACCCCCATTGGTAGGAAGTTCCCATGGGCTATGCCGACGTCAAAGTGGTATTGAAGGGCTATTCATCTTGACAGAAGAACTTTTAAGAACTTAGAGATGAAGCAGAATGTTTGATATTTGTATAGGAACATTCTGAAGTAGGCCAGTGGTGGTTGGGCACTGTGTATAGAGTTCATCTCCTGATTATCAGAAGTAAGTATTCGTGTAGGAACCTTACTGAGACAAGGTGAATATAATTTAGGATTAGATATCTTAAATTCTTCATGACCATAAGAAAGGAGGAATAAATAAAACTATGACAGTATGTATTTCATAGTAAGTAGGAGCTGAAAGAGACGCATAAGTAATAAAATAGAAATTTTATTTCACAATGCAGAAATTAAATAATTTACAGCAAAAGTAAAGTTCATTTACAGTAATAATAATGTACATAGAAATAAAGGCTTGCTCTTGAATCTGAAAAGGAATTTCAGGATTAGTAGGTACTCGTTCTCGAGGAACGCAAGTCTTTAAACAACACATCATGCTCAAGGCATGCGGCACTTGTGTGACACTATGACATTTCACCTGGGATAAGAACAGTTATAAAAGCACTAAGTGTTTTTAGACATCACTATGAATCACTCGAGGGTCAACATAGGCATCCGAAGAGTTAGAGTCCCAAGTAACTCACTGTTCTACGCAGAGTTAGGTGCAGGTTTCATAACACTACCTGCGGCTACCACAAAATGTTTGATTTCGTGCACTTGTTTCGCATAATGTTTAAAGAAAACTCGCGAGGACTTCCAGCCCGTAAAGTTTTTAAGGCTCTCAAAGTCCATGCTCTGAAAGAAGTTCAGAGAAGATGCCACTTTTCTAGGATCATGACCAGCGGGTGTACTGTTCGGATCCGCTCTGCGAATGAAGTAGGTGATTTTCGCTCTTAATTGTTTCAGTGACAGGTCGCTGCCCGATGTTTCTCCTTTGAAGAGTTGGCCTCCACCAAAGTTCGAAGTTCTGCGAAGATAGACCTTGAGACTCTCTACTGGACATAGAGAGACATCCTCCTTCAGGGGGCATATTCTCCAAGGGCCCCATCTTTTGGTGGGTAATTCATTTTTGGCGAGAAACGTCGGATCAGGGGAGAGGGTCACTTCTCCTGAATCAGCAAACAGGATGTGTCCCTCTTCTCTTGATAATGCCACTATTTCGCTGACTCGAGCTCCCGAGGCGAGAGCAAATAAAAATATAACTTTCTGAGTCAGATCCTTGAGGGGGCATGAATCATTGTCCAAGTTGGAGGCGAAATGGAGCACCTTGTCTAGTGACCAGGAGATCGGTTTCGGAGGGGGTGCTGGGCGTAGGCGAGCACATGCTTTCGGCAGTTTGTTAAAGATGTCGTTGGACAGATCAATTTGGAAAGCATATAGAATTGGTCTAGTCAAAGCCGATTTGCAGGTTGAAATCGTATTGGCTGCTAATCCTTGTCCATGAAGGTGAATGAAGAAGGACATACAGAAATCAATGGTGATTTCTTTAGGATTTTTTGCTTTAACAAAGGAGACCCATTTCCTCCAGGATGATTCATATTGCCGTCTCGTGGATTCGGTCTTGTATTCCTCTAGGAAGTCTAGACTTTTCTTCGAGATCCCAAACCTCTTCTTTGCGGCAAGGGAGAGAAAATCATGAGATGAAGGTCCTTGATTTTCGATGATGAAGCGAAGACAGTCGACTTCTGTACTTGTTGAGAGAGAACTGGGCCCGGGAGAGGGATCAGCTTGGGCTGCAGCTCCAGGACCAGGGGGTACCAGTTGCTCCGGGGCCACTTGGGAGCCACTAGGGCCGCTGTCCCTTTGAAGGTTCTCAGTTTGGAGAGGACTTTCAACAGAAGGTTGGTGGGAGGGAACAGGTATATCTTGGACCATCTGTTCCAGTCCAGTGACATGGCGTCCACCGCTTCTGCTTTGGGGTCCTCGTACGGGGCTACGTACAGAGGAAGTTGATTGTTGTCGCTCGTTGCAAAGAGATCTATCTGAAGTTCTGGGACTTGATGAGAGATGAAGGAGAATGATCTTGCGTCTAGAGACCATTCCGACTCTATCGGGTTTGTCCGAGATAGAGCATCCGCTGTCACGTTGCGGAATCCTTGTAGGTGAACTGCAGACAGGTGCCACTTCTTCTTCTCCGCCAGACGGAAGATTGGGAGAAGCACCTGATTTATCTGGGGCGATCTTGAGCCTTGGCGATTGAGACAACGAACTACCACCGAGTTGTCTAGGGTTAGACGGATGTGGATCGAGGGCGGCGGGGATAACTTCTTCAGAGTAAGAAGGACCGCCATGGCCTCCAAGATGTTTATGTGGAACGTCTTGAATAGTGGAGACCAGGTCCCTTGAGCTTGTTTCAGGTGGGAGTGACCTCCCCAGCCCTCCAGTGAGGCATCCGTGTGGATGTTGAGTGATGGAGGAGGGTGTTGGAGAGGAATGGACCTTTTCAGGGCCTTTGCTTCCGACCACGGCTTTAGGAGGCGTCGAAGTCTGTTTGGAAGCCGTCTCTTGAGGTCTCTTCGAGCGATGGATGCCGATCGTCTCCAGACTCCCGCGGCATCCTTTAGCTGTGCGCGAAGCACTGGGTTTGTCACTGAGGCGAATTGTAGAGAGCCTAGAACTCGTTCCTGCTGTCGTCTTGAAATGCGTTTGGATTTCAGTAGTCGCTTGACAGACCCTGCTATTTCCTTCCTTTTCTTCTGGGGGATGGAAAGGCGGTGTGACTGAAGATTCCAGTGGATTCCCAGCCACTGAAACTTCTGAGCTGGAGAGAGGCGAGATTTCTTCTCGTTGATCTTGAATCCCAGGTGTTCTAGGTACTGGGTAACTTCGTCGCAAGACTTTGCACACTCTTCGGGCGATGGAGCCCAGACTAGCCAGTCGTCGAGGTAGGCCATCACCTGGACGTTTCTTAGGCGGAGCTGTTGTACTATGGCATCCGCCAGCTTTGTGAAGATCCGAGGGGCCACATTGAGGCCGAATGGCATGGCCCGGAAGGCGTAGCTTTTCCTTTGGAGTCGAAATCCTAGGTAGGAGGAAGCATGATGGTTCATTGGAATGTGCCAATAGGCATCCGCCAGGTCTATAGAGACCGTGTAGGAACCTTGAGGCAGAAGGGTCCTTATTTGTTGAAGCGTCAGCATCTTGAATTTGTTGTTCTCTATGAACTTGTTGAGGGGGGATAAGTCCAGAATGACTCTGAGCTTGTCTGAGTCCTTCTTGGGAACGCAAAACAGTCTCCCTTGGAACCTGGTGGACTTTACCTTCCTTATCACCTTCTTGTTCAAGAGGTCTAGAACATATTCTTCCAGAATGGGGGTCGATTGTTGAAAGAACCGCTGGAAGATTGGGGGTGGTTGCACCCAACTCCAGCCTAGACCGTTCTTGATGATGCTGTGTGCCCAGGGATCGAAGGTCCAACGATCCTGGAATTGGCGGAGTCTTCCTCCCACCGGAAGCACTTCATTGCTTCTGGTGTCCCGAGGACTTGTTGCCTCGGCCGCTAGCTCCCTTTCCTCCTCTACCTCTGGAGGGACGACGAGAGGCGTCTCTGCTTGCACCCCTGGACGAGCCTCTACCTCTGGCATGAAAGGTAGTGGATGGCTGCTCAAAGGCAGGGGTGAAGACCGGTGACTGTGACAACACCGGTTGGGGGACCAATTGAAAGGTCTGCTGTGGTTGGGCAACCACTTGGGAGGTAGCGGGTCCCGGAAACTGACGTCGTTGTTGACGTTGCTGGGGTTTTGGCTTCTGAGGTTTCCTCTTAGGCTGAGGTCCATCGTCCTGAGAGGGTTTCCTTTTTCTGGATATGCCCCACTTGTGGAGAAGGTTCCTATTCTCCGTGGCGGCTCTGTCAGTTATTTCCTTGACAAGGTCAGAAGGAAACAGGTGCTTTCCCCAGATGTTGGAGGAAATCAGCCTCCGGGGTTCGTGTTTCACGGTGGCACTGACAAACACGAATTCACGACAGGCTCTACGAGCCTTTATGAAATGGTACAAGTCCTTCATTACTGTAAGTAAGTGGGATTTGGCTAGTACCATGTAGTGATCAGGTACTCTTGTGTCACAGGCCATAACTTCAAGTTGGACTTGATGAGAAAGAGATGCCGCAAGCCTCTCCTTCGTGTCTTGTTCCCGGCGAAGGAGGTGATCATTGAGCTTAGGGAGGTCTTCATTAAACTGACGTCCGGCGACGTCAGGATCGAGCCTACCCACGACGAAAGTATGTTGAACATCTTTCCATTGTCTAGTGTCAGGGGGTGTCACGATGGAGAAGGGTCTGCACTCCTCCAGTGCAGGGCAGGGTTTTCCTTCTTCCGCCGCTTTAAGGCATGCAGCTAAGGCCTTTTCCAAGAAAGGAAGAACCGCAGTGTCAGGTGCGACATATGTAGGATGCTTCTTGCTCAAGGCAGGAAGCTTAGAGCAGGTAAAGCCCCTGCTCTTAAATGCGGAGGCTAGCATAGCCTGGGCCTTTGCGAGATCGAACACTATCTCTTCTTTAGGTTCGGTCTCCTCCTTCGAGGCAGGTTCGGAACGAAGCCGGACGTAACAGTCCGGGTAGGCCTCGAAGCTTGGGAAGAACTCCACATCTTCCAACGGGACCGTGCCGATCTTGTCACTAACAAAGATCCTGCCGGTCGCAATAACCATATGCTCTGCATACCTCCACGGGTTGGCATGAGAGCAAGCTGGGAGATCCTTGACCGAAATCTTCTTCGGTTCTCTGGATCCAATCATTGACCTGATGGACTCCTGGTTCTCCTTCAGTCTGTCGTCCATGACAGCTCTAATCAGCCGGATCAGTTCTTGGGTAGAAGAGGAAGGATCCGGGGTCGAGGAGGTAGACGGAATGGACATTTCCGTCGGTGTAGGAGTAGGCGGAGGGATGGACGAGGGAGCAGCTCCAAGCTCCGACTCGGTGTATTCCACCTTGTCTTCGTCCTCTTCGGCTCCTTGAGCCATAAGCGTCTTCTCCGTGTCTTCCGAGACGTCTGAGATCTGTTCATCATCCTCGGAATCTAAACGACACTCGTGCATGGACTGAGCCATGACCACATCAGGTTCCACCGTAATTTGGACAGTGGGGATTGCTTCTTTTGGAACCACTGAGTCAGGGGAGGCCTTAGGGAACAACAGGGACCTCAGTTCTTCGGTGGCCAGGTACGGTCCAGTAGCATTTTTCTGAAAGCCACGCACCCACTTGCGCAGCTTTTCACGAGCAATGTCTCTAACCTCCGCTGAGGGAGGGTTATGGAAGGCCTCAACTAGGTGGGCCTGGCAGACCGTACAATCCAGTGGATTCCAGAACTTCAAATCCCCTTTCTTGTCTGCACAAGGGGCGTGAGTCCTGCAAGCCGTATGCCCGTAAAACTGCGGGCGTTTCACAGCGCAGAAGGCGAAGTCACACTTCATCTGCTCCTCCTGTGGAAGAAAGAGAAAATGAGTATGGGGGAGTCATAGGAATGGCTCTTAAACTAAGTTAATATTTATCATTAATTTTAACTTAAAGAAGGTGTGATGCATAGAGAATGAAAACAGTAAAGGAGAACACGCTCCATGCATCTCGCCCGGCTGGTTACCATAAGCTTGGTCCTGGGATAATCCAAATGACCGAGATCATTGGATATAGTTTCCTAGGATTCCCATTATATTGGAACTCCATGGAAAGCCAAGGACAAGGTTGGGATCGAATTCATTCGGTTCCCAGTTAAGAGCCAGAAGGCCTCATTAAAGGTAACTGCTTCTGGCAACCAGCCGTGCTAAGATGCACATAGCATGCTGGAATTAGAAGAATGCAAAGAGACAGCATGATCACTAATAGAGCAGTACTAGGTACTGATCTTAAAAGCAAAGCAGCTTATCTATTTGCTATGTAGGGCTATCTTAGTCTTATGATAGCTACAGTGAGGGGGTGCAAGTATTCTTGACGCCTCCGGGGCATCCGGCAAGCCGCCGGCATGCCGGAGCTCGCTCCAGCATAGATTCTGGCATTAGAACAGACAATTTTCAAAAGTCAGTTAGATACCAGGATGGCGGCCGCCGGCACAACGGCGGCACGCCGGCAGGGAGCGGCGGCTCCGGCAGCCGGAGGATGCCAGGTTGGTGACTGGGATAAGGATGGTACAGGTAGTATCGGGTTGCCGGCAGTATATGCCGGCACTCCGGAGATCGACCGGCAAGCGGACGATTAGATAGGAGTAGGAGAGCCGCCGGTAGTAGCCGGCGGCAGCCGGCAGTCCCTCGGTACACGGGGGGCTGGCGGCAAGGGTAGGGAAGTCACCAAGAGGGAGGCAGGTATTGCCGACAGTAGAGGCGGCAAGAGACCGGCACCCGGATAGATAGAGAGACAGGGGGAGGGGGGAAAGGATGCAGGAAGTACCGTCAGGGTTCCAGACATCCCTCCCCCTCCCTGAGAGGGTGTACCCATGATAGAGACAGGCTCTAACATCCATAAGCAGGGGTCACTAGGGACCGGGAGCAGGTAGCCCAAGGGAGGGCTAGGGAACACCCAAGAGGGGGGGGAGACTCCCCTATGCAGAACTACACTAGTAACTAACCTTATAGGACACTATGAAGGTATATGTACCAGAGCGGACTGCACAGGGAAGCTCGGGTAGCCCTACTCATCCACCCTAAGGAGGATTTGTAGGACAGGGGACAGATGAGTATAAACTAACCTAAGCATAGGCTAGGCTATACAAGAGATAGGTGGGGAGGGAGAAGAGAGAGGTCTTCCCAGGAAGGGTTTCTGTACCAGAGCGGCCACTAAGGGAAGGGAGGACACTCCCTAACCTAAGATCAGGCTGATCGGCTAAAACGGTGCAAGAGTACAGTTTCAGCATGGAACAGAGAAACCTTCCTAACCCGACCTAGAGCAGGGCTAAAAGTCCTGAACTAGGCAAGGAAGAAGACATATCGCTATCGCAGGAAAGTCATAGACTATCCTAGCCATAGAGGTAGGCTAGCCTAACCTCACTCTCAGACGCAATCCTAAAGGGGGTTCATTCCTTTAGGGAGGACTGAGAGGCGATATATATACTCTATTAGACAATTAATCCCTTTACTCAGAAAAGGGATCAAGGCTAAATAGAGGGAATGCCAAGGCAGGGGATGAAGGAAGCATATAGGGGTCCTAAGGTTAGGTTAGGCTAGAAAGAATTACTGACTAGCCTATCCCCTATATGGTCCCTGAAGGCGAAAACATTTGCATCACTAGTCAAAAGTATTGTAAAATAATAATGCCACTATCTTCATAACTTAGTCTAGGATCACTAATAAATCATGCATGAACACTTGTATGTAGGCTCCTGGCCTGGGGGCTATAATAGCCGACTGGTATGAGGTCAATCGATGACCGATAAAAAGCGTCTAAACACGATATAAAAGTTCCTAGCTATGAAGACTAAATAAACTAATGTATTCGATTAGTATATAATGCCGGAAGCGTTGTTGTGGCTAACTAAATAAGACATGCAAAACAACAACGACGCCATAAAATGGCGGGTCCGGTAGAGGCACAGCTCTGCCACAAAACATCAATTATTTCGCAAAATAATATTTACTTTACGGCCAGAGCTTAATTAAACAATACTGGAACCTTGTACTCAACTTTCCAGAAGAAGGCGAGGCTGAAGGTAACGACATAGCGAAGATGCAAAGCGATAAAGTTAACACAAGGGAAAATCCGTCTAAGTAGGGCAGCTACTAAACAAAGGATAAAGACGCGCGTGACGTCATTAGAGCAATGGCGTCCGTTTGTTTACGTCTCGAGTATCAGTAGTAGCCACGAGTGAGATTAGCTGTGGAACGGCTCCCAGCTATTCTCAGTCCTTACACACCGAAGCATTAACTCTGTTCGGGGTGGAGATAGCTATGTGGCACGTTCAGACATGCGTGTCCCCTGTTGTATTACGATGTCTTAAAGGGAAACCTTTAAGATACTCGCTCCAGAAGTTAGAATTCTGTGATAACCTGTGGTTAAATTCTCTGGGAATATCTTAGTAGTCTTATACCCAAGGAAGCTACCAAACAGGAACCTTCCATCAGGACGCCATGGCTTGAGCCCAAAAATACAGGGTGCGGACGGAGAGGTAGCATGGCGTAGGCGCCAATTCAGCTTGAACTTCCCGCCAAAATATATGTGTTTTCTCACATGAACAAATACACAAATTGTAAGTAAACAGAAACATGTAATGAAGTAATACATATGTCAAATTGTAGCTCTGAGGGAGAGGAATACATATATATAGGAAGCCACGGTGTGGCGAAAGGAGAATTTAAATGAATAGACAAATTGTTGAATTTCTGGACATCGGGCAGCGTAGAGGGCTGATGATTAATCTACGTATCTTTTCGGGCGTCGGAGGGTTCCTCTTGTTTTCGAACGGAGGGGCGCGTCGGCGGTCAGTGTAAGGATCTCTTCCTCTCGTCGTCATTTGTTGATTTTTCTTTCATTGGGCGCCTTGTTTTGAGGTGACACTGGATCTGCCAGGTCCGGCGGAGGCAGTGTCGCTCCCTTCGAGAAACGCTGGTTTCACGCGGTCTATTGAGACCCAGTCTTCTTGGTCATGCGCATCGAGAAGGAAGGCTTTTGTCGTCTTCTTAATTACTCGGTAGGGGCCTCGATAAGGTCTGGTTGGTGGTTGTCGATGGGCGTCGACACGGACATAAACGTAACCGCAGTCATCCAGGTTCTTTGGTTTGAAATGCTTAGTTCTGTCCTGGTAAGTTTTGAGACATGGCCTGAATTTCCTGGCGATGTCAATAAGATGATCCAGCTGCGCTGTCGTCGGTTGATGTGGGAAAGAATTCGCCAGGAACTGCGAGGGCCTCCCCGTAAACCTTTTCGGCGGGCGAAGGCTCGCCATCTGCGCGAGGGGCGGTGCGAAGGCCGAGAAGTACCCAAGGAAGTCGTGATTTCCAGTCCCTGTCGGTGCAGCTCGCTATCAGGGACGCTTTGAGGGCGCGATGAGTTTGTAAGACCATGCCGTTTGCCGCGGGGTTGTATGCCGTGGTGCTTTGGAGTGTCGTCCCCATCAGGTTTGCCAGAGCGAGCCATATTTCTGAGAGGAAAGCGGGGCCTCTGTCTGTCGTGATGTCGTCAGGAACACCAAATCTGCTCACCCAGCTTGACAAAAGGGCTTCGGCGCATGCTTGAGTCATAGCTTCGGTCATCGGCGATGCCTCCAACCATCTCGTGGAGCGATCGATGATCGTAAGCAGGTAGCGAGCAGATCCGGAAGGCGGCAATGGTCCCACGATGTCGATGTGTATGTGACCGAAACGTCTTTTTGGTTGGGGAAAATCGCCTACCACCGATTCGGTGTGACAGCTGATTTTGCTTGATTGGCAGTTGATGCATGTCTTCGCCCATTCCCGGGCGTCCTTTTTGATTCCTGGCCAGACGAACTTTTCAGACAGAAGGCGAGCGGTGGTGCATCCTGAGGGGTGTGAAAGTCAATGGATGATGTCGAATATTTTTCTTCTGCAGGAGGCCGGTTTCCAGGGACGTGGGCAGACGGTGCTGGTGTCGCAGAGGATAGTTACTCCTGCTGGTCCGAGCGGAATCGCAGTTATCTTGAGCGTGGATGGCCCCGTCAGGTGATCCTGTGCTTCTTGGTCGGTGCGCTGTTCGGATGCGAGATTGGCGTAATCAATTCCCAGGTGGATTGCGTCGATTTCAATCATTAAAGTTATGGTCCCTGGTGGGCATTTATATGCCGCCATGCGAATGCGAAGCAAACACGTTACAACTGTACAAGCCAATAGGCAATGTAATCCAGGAAGTCCCATTGCTTTGTAAATTGAATATCTCCCATGATATTCTTCGGTGCCAGTTTAGTATGTGGCCTACCTTTTGAATTTGGACTTCGAAATTCTATCGCTTTTTTTGTATGTGGTCTAACCTAACCTAACCTAACCTTACCTAACCTTACTTAACCTAACCTAACCTAACCTAACAAGCCAGGTAGGCCAATTACTAAACCAAAATAACAAAGGTAGGCCACATACTAAACCGGCACCCAACCTTCATAGCACTTTTGCTTTTCTGGAAAATTTTACAATTCTGAAGTGTTCAAAATATTTCTAGATGACCAAAAAAAGGTCAACATCAAAAGCTAATATTATGAACTTCGCAAAAAATGTTTTACATCCTAATAATTCTAAAAGAAGAAAAAACGTATATCTTTTGTCACTGGCATGAATGACTGGAAGCATCTGAAATAGTGTTTATGTTGTTATAAGTTTAATCAGTTTCTGTCATGATATCATGATAAACTATGAGCTACCAAAACAAGAGTCTGTCTGCAGCATAAGGCTGAACAATCTAACAAGCTAGTAAGCAATCCATGCTAGAACAAGATAAATTCATAAAAGGTATTCGTCGTCTGGATGAACTTTTTAAGAGGGTGAGTGACAATTTGAATCTTATAATGATTTATTTGTAAGATTTTTAGTTTTCTTTGTAATTATATGATTTCAACGTTACCGCCTGGCAGCAGCGCATACCAACGTCAGTTGTCCCCTTTCCATAATGTAAACAAAGCCACCCCATAGGGCGTGAAGAAACTACAGGGTGTTATTTTGTCATCCGTCACTTGTAACCTTAGCTGGACATTAAGAGGTAACGACTGAGATGGTTTTTTTGTTGATCAAACTCGGGAAGGTAAATAAACAGTATTATAAAGACTACATAATTATGAAAGGAGGAAATTCACATATAACCCAAAAAGAAACATTAACAGGTTATGGGCCAGACCAGCAACAGTTAAATAAATTTCGTAAAAGATGGCAAAGTCTAGGAAGAACAACATGTTATTACACTGATGACTACAAGAGTACTATGACGCAGCAAGGTGCACAAAATTTTTCTAATAGTTCAACTTACTTGTCCAAGGCCTGTCTTTTCATTTGCCGGCTCAGCCACCTCGTGCCACGTGGCGCAAACCTTTCACACTGGCTGCTCACTTCCTTATCCTTTAGTATCACCCTTATGTCTACTGACATCTGTTACTCACTGTGCTCCTCTTGTATAACTAGGCTCTCCCCCAAGTTTACTGCTCATACACTTCTTACTGTATTTGTGAAGAATTCTTCTCACAACAATTTACTATAATGTCTTTTGTGTATTCCTCTGTACAACCATAATCTACCTCTTAGCGTAAGGTTGTTATTATTGCATGTTCGTAAAAATTATTGACTGATTATTATTGGGAAGTGTCGTTTATAAGGTAAATGACAAACGAAATTATGTTACTGCAGTTGTTTTTATTCATAAGACCGAAATTTGCATGTTTTCATATTTTGTAGAAATACGTTCGTTCTTTTTGCATGTTAGGATGAGAGTTAAAAGAACCACATCTAACTCGAGAATGACACTCTTACATTAATTTGTCTGTTTGTGTGTACTACTATGATTTTAGTATGTAATGTTTGAAGTACGGCTAAGTACAAAGAAATGGGTTTACACTACAGTACCGTTCATAAACCATAATTAAATTTATATCTTGAATAATGCCCAGCATATGCCCATTCATATCTTGAGTAATGCCTCTACCCGTTAGAGGACTAGGAGAGTAGCAACGGTGAGTGTAACATCTTGTTCCGCCTGACCAGAGTACCCATTAGGAAAAGATTAGGAAGAGATTAATGGTCAGAAGATGGCCAGGGATATTTGCTCCCACATTGAGATCATCATTTCTTTTTGTGTGTGCGTATGTATGTACACTATATGGTTATGACGGTGATCACATTGAATTTGTCGCACACCACCAACCAGTTAATTGTATTTAAAAATTGTGTTTGAAATTGCACATTATGTGTCTTGAGTTTATTTTTGACATCAATCTTTGGATTTACTAAAAGGTTTATTGTGTTAATGTGAATCTTATAAGCAGTCTTTCATCTACTGAAACTGTATAACTTGTCTCTCTTTCTCGTATAAAACACGAATGCACGGCGAGAGAGACAGCTTTTGCTCATGAGCCTCAGGGCTCAAACTTGAGCCGATCTGTTATTGGGTTGTCGTGGTGGTGGTTGAGTGTGTGTATAAGATCGTAAGCAGTGATCTACTCTTATTTTTTGGACTTGTCGTAATTTTGTTGAAGTGCCATTGACTTGTAAACCCCCTTGAGTTTGTCTTTGCTTAATCACACATTTATGTTCAACTTTTTGTTATTAAACTAATTAACTGCAAATTAGCAAGTGCGTTTTGATATCCTTTATTGATTTATGTTTTAATGTACAGTTGGTAATTAAGAATTGATCTGATACTTATTTAACACCAAGGTGTTCATATTAAGAATTTTGTACAACTTATAGAAAACGAGTAAAACTGCGGTCCTCTAAGGTCGGAAAGTCTACCCGTGAGTACTCGCGAGAGAGAGAGAGAGAGAGAATTCAAACTTGTGTCTCGTTGTACTTTATTGAAACTTATGATTTGAGTTCTTGTTAATAGTGACAGCTCAGTAAGTGAAAGGACTTAGTGTAGTCCTATTGTTGAGAGTTATATGACTGTGGTGGTTTTGAATATCGGTTACACTAATAATTAAGTTTATTGGAGAGAGAAATCTCTCGTTATTCCTGAGAAGCCGTAAAGGGAATAGTGATAGTTGTTACGAGAAGACATTTGTGGCGGCTTTGAGTCAGTAACAACATTAAGTATACAGTCCACTCTTTATCCATCATATTTTCCACCACACTCCCCATTGTTTGTGAATTAGAGGCTGACATTCAACAATTTTAAGTGGCCTAAACACAGTGACAGATAGGGGTGGCAATTCCATACCACAATAACTAAGACGCCTTGGAAACAAATGAAACACACACATAATGACCTGACTTTAAATAATGGCCTGATCACTGCATATACGACGAGGAGATCACCCCATAGAATCTAATACTGTTAACACACCTATTGCCATATAAGGTAAACGAGACAGTCGGCCTATTTACGTGAATCTGTTTCACTCCACAGCAACCAAAATACGATTCCAACTTGGTCTAGCAATCTGGGAATCTTTACATTGCGCTGCGCCAAATGAGAATATTCCAACTTGGTCAAGCGATCTGGGAATCTTCACATTGTGCAGCGCCAAGTGAGAATATTCCAACTTGGTCGAGCGATCTGGGAATCTTCACATTGCGCAGCGCCAAGTGAGAATATTCCAACTTGGTCGAGCGATCTGGGAATCTTCACATTGCGCAGCGCCAAGTGAGAATATTCCAACTTGGTCGCGCGATCTGGGAATCTTCACATTGCGCAGCGCCAAGTGAGAATATTCCAACTTGGTCGAGCGATCTGGGAATCTTCACATTGCGCAGCGCCAAGTGAGAATATTCCAACTTGGTCGCGCAATCTGGGAATCTTCACATTGCGCAGCGCCAAGTGAGAATATTCCAACTTGGTCGAGCGATCTGGGAATCTTCACATTGCGCAGCGCCAAGTGAGAATATTCCAACTTGGTCGAGCGATCTGGGAATCTTCACATTGCGCAGCGCCAAGTGAGAATATTCCAACACGGTGCAGATTCTGAGATGGGTCGCAACACAATCTATCTCTAAAGTACACTTGGGTACAACATACTATCATATTTCTCTGACTCTTATTTATGTTTTTATATTTTATATATGAAATATCTACTTTAATGATGTTACTGTTTTTAAAATATCTTATTTTAATCTTTTATTATTTCTTCTCTCGATAATGGTAGATTGAAATCCACAATCATTTGAAGAGAGACTAAGACCAGTTTTGATATGAAATTATTATTACTTTTAATATATAATTATAACTACTGCTGAATCTCTCCAGTTCCATAAACTTTTCCCTTAAAATACAAAGTAGTGTCATTTGAAAGGATATAGAGAAGGATCATTGCAGATTTTCATATCTATACGATGAAAAAGAATGACCGCGAGTACCTTAATCTACCATTATTGAGAGAAGAAGTAGTCTGAAGCTGGAAACTTTAATTTTGATAAATAAAAATAAAATTATATATGAAATACTACATATATGATGCTTTTAAAATTAAAATCATGGAAAAAATCAGAATAGATTATATTCTTGTTTCCTTCTCTGTTAGTTGTAAATGTCGTTCTGAGTAGTACTAAACTTTCCACGATTCGATTAAGAAACTCCGACAATTTCTTATTTTTGTCGAGTACAGATTCAGTTCTGCTCCTAATAACACTACAGCATCTTCACATAGAACTACAGTAGTCTGCCCCTACTTATACGTGGACATTTTTCAACACATCCGACTCGTTGGCTGGATCGGCTAACGGGACTCCCTTGGTCAACAGATACTGTCTGACTTTCCCATAACCAGCGTTATGTATCGGGACGTCTACGCTCTCATGTGCTACTAGTTTCATACGCACGATTCTTTTGCCCATTTCAACCCTGCAACTTACTACATCGTATTGTCCGCTTATTTCCTCGGAACCAAACGGAGCTATATTTAAGGATACTCATCCTACCACCGGTAGGCCTAATTGACGGGCAACTTTTGCTGAGATGAAGCTCCTCTGGCTTCCTGAGTCGAGGAATAGGCGGACTCGCTTACTACCTTGCTTTTGTTGGATAGCTGCCATAGCTGTTGGCAAGATAGTGCATGGGAGGTCCACATCAGACCTCTGCGCGATCTTTGCGCTTGTGCATGGTTTAGCCTCTACTTTAGTCTTGGGTGGTCGGGGGCAAGTTTCGGGCTGCTGAGGCGTCGCATTCACTACGGGGCGGGACGTCGTTGTTTGACTACTACTATGACTAGGGATCGATTGCGGCAGTCTACCCGCATCGCAAATTGCAGTGTGGTGCTTAGCATTACAGTTTCTACAGGAATTTGAGACGGGACATTTATCGCTACAATGACCTGATTTTGTACAATTAAAACAAAGACCCCTTTTCAGCAAAATGCGACGTCTGGCAGCTACTTCAGTCACTTGCCGACATCCGTGAGGCGGGTGCCGTTTGCTACAAAATGGGCAGGAATTATTGTGGATGGGATGGGTTTTCTGTCTTACACTACTGTCTGGTCTTTTGTCACTCTCAAGACTGTCACCTCCCTGCAACGCATCGTCTTCTAGCATTCTCACAATAAAGTCTATTGCCTCAAAAAACTCGTCGAACGTATAGTCACATTTTCTCAAATGCTCGACCACCTTGCGGTAGAGCTTTCCCTCAGATAATTTTTGATTTATGAGGCTCATGACCATGCCCTGGCCTATGTCATTGGTACTCAGTCTTTTGATTTGTTCGATTATGATGGTCAACTCAAAACAGAACCTTTTGAGTTCTACTGGGTTTAGTGACGGCACAAAGATGTTGGCTAATTTGCGGTGCAGAATCACGAGTGTCTGGTGCACGTTGCCATATTGCTTATCTAAAAGGTCTAATGCTACACTATAGTTCGTGGCGGTTACACTTAGAGATTTGATGATTCTAAGTGGCTTTTTGCCCAACGTCCCCAATAAATACGTAATATTTAGACACTTTGTCTAAATCCGCTCTTCGATCCACATGGATTGTGAAGAGCTCACGGTACGATGCGTACTCTTGCACTTCCCCTTCAAACGTGGGGAGAGGCAGCGGCTTCAACCTGGGAAGGGCAACATTCCCCGTTGAAGTGCTTTTCACTTTGTCTATCCTATTATACAGTAGGGTAGAAGCGCGTGTAGCTTCACCCAACGTGTGCCTGATTCGGGCTTCAATACTAGATTCTAGTTTCACACACTGGCTTTTGTATAGCTCTCTTACCTGTCGGACCTCTGCCTGCAACTCTGTTACCGAATTCTGGTAAACGGACTCAGAATAGGTCTCTAATAGCGTTCTTTGCGTTTTGCTAAGTAAGTCGTTTATTAGGCCCATCGACGCCTCGATGTGCACAGTCGTGGCCACCGCCATCTTAATTAACTTTACTTTACGTTTGGTGGGGGGGGGGGTTGGCAAAGCAAGGAAAGAAAAGTAATTTTACGTTAGGAAGGGACTAAAAAAAACTGACCCACGTGGTCGATCGCACATCGGGACGTTGAGGACCTTAATTGTTCGTCTCTCTCTCTCTCTCTCTCTCTCTCTCTCTCTCTCTCTCTCTCTCTCTCTCTCTCAAAGGCTCATATTTTAAATTAGTCCTGTCCGGCTCTGGGAAGCGCTTGCGATCCGGTTCGAAGGACCAAATGTTGAGATTTTCACCAGTTTATTAAATCTGCCCGATGTACTGGGCGGATCGCAAGGCCTTGAAGAGGCGAGATTCCCAAAACCTTCCAGGAGTTAACTAAAATACGGCGACAAAATTACCATTTTATTATAAAAATAAACTCTGATACAAGACAAACAAAATTCTTAAGCATTCACAAGACTTAATGAAAAACAAGGCTGACTCTTGGTAATGTAACACGTGCTCTTCAAGCACAAAGTCCACACCGGATTCATTAACAAACTGAAAATATTGACAATTCGAATTCAATACACAACGAATCACACACCAAATATCCCTATTCTTATTTAACTTAGGATTCAGATCCCCAATCACAAGGATCTCTACATTAAACTGCAATATAAAAACTACATGTCTTGCACACAAACTTATACTACAACCAACCTGGTACACGAGGTAGAGAGAAGAGAACAACTTAATAAATGACTTATCTTTAGGGGGGACGATGAAGCAAAGAGGCCGAGTGAGGGTCGGCAGCTTCGAAGACAACTTCGTTTTCCCGCGTTAACTAAAGTTTCCTTAGCAAAGTGGAGGGAAATCTTAGTTTATTTATTTGCAAGGGGTTTGACAATGCCTTTTTATTTACTACAGGATCGTAAAACAGTTAAGGCTTTTCTTTAAATACAAGGGAAGGCTTAAGGCTTCGGCTGAGGGCCAGAATTTGTCCATATCCAATGACTTGGAAAGTCATTGACACTAAACACATACATAAGACATTTTTGTCATGTTGCCTCAATCTTACGTTAGGTTCATCATTGATATATTATAAACAGACAATTTCCATAACACTCGCTCCTTCCCCACCAGGTGGTTAAGATTTAGGTCCCAATACAGTCGTGTATCAAACCTCAGTCCTTCAACCGCGAGATCCCCCAGCCTTTCCTCATTTGACGAAACATTCGTGAAGTCAAATGGCGGGACTTTCGAATGGCCAGTTCGAAAATTCCCGACAGAGTTATTGATTAGATTCATTGTTGTTCTAGGTTTAAAGAAATACCGGTACCATGGAAGGAGTCTTTTGATGTTGTTGCACTGGGGTTGTGGCCTACGTTGTCTACAGCGGCAGTTGTAAACACTTCGCCACACAACTTTGGAGGGCAGACCACTTGTTCTCTGTGAAACTGTTTGCAGACACGGTTGCCCATCTGTGCTGAGAGCTGGAGCATCTGTCATACGAGATGCTTAAGCCAAGGTGTGAAAGTCTGTCGACTAATTCTTTCTTGCGTGTATGAGCATGCAACATCATCCCTATGTATGTTGGAAGTAGGGTCTCTTGTGCAACACTGTGCCTTACACAGGTGGACGATGTGGTGCCACGAGTTCGCTTGTGTTTGACCCTGTTGAACTTCAGTATCTGGGCTGTGGTAATTGCTGCAGGGTTAGTGTCTTCCGTCTGGTCCTTGATGCTGGGTCCCTCGAGAATCATGCTGACTGGTGCAAACAGCAACGGTGGCACAGATTCTTCTTGGCATCCTTCAGGGAATCCTGTGAAGGGCTTGGCTTCTCCAAACATATGGTGGCGAACAATGTGTGCACCACGTGCAAGATGGACTGCATCACTATTACTGTCCAGTTCGCAGGCTTTGTCAAGAGCAGCACCGAGATCTTCTTCAAATGCCATCAACATGTCTCTCCCCTTGGTGTGTGCTCGCACGTCAGGAAACTGAGATAGCAGTCTCTGTTTCAGTCGTGTGGAGTGGACTCTCGTATCGAGCTGCACTCCGAGCTGTTCCATTCTCGACTGATATAGGTGGACAAGATCGCCCAATCTAAATACTACTGCTGTCTCCTCATCTTGTCTTGTTTCTTCAATGTAGAGGACGAGTTCAGCAAAGGCTACGGCCGACATTGCTCTCTCTTGGTGTGAGTCCTGTGGTCCTGTTGATTGGACCGATCTCGCGTGGTTGTAAAGTCCTATCAAGCACTGCAGGTGATACTGGGCATCCAACGCAACCATGTCCCCACCACTGAGACCTCCAAGCAGTTCTGTATCACCAAGAAGGTTTGCACAGGCACGGACCCGTCTGTCAATTTTGAATGTTGCAGCTCTTAGAATATTAAACTTTTATTTATGATGCATTGGTAATGTTGATTATACGCTTTGGTGCAATCATTTGTTTTTACCCATAATTCTTGGCATGATGTACGTGACGTGACGCCGCTTTCTTTTGTCCGTGTAGTGTAACCGGCAAATTCATGGCTGATGGAACTGTGTACTGCTGCCTCCCACATTCTCCATTAAAGTGACTCTTTTAGTGATAATCTTTTATTATAACGCATCATCATATCCTTCGAGCTCACAGGTTATGGGCCCAGCTCAAGCAAGAGGAAGTTGTATTTTGATGGTGATGAGGAGAAATATGAAATGTGGGAGATAAAATTTCTAGCCCATCTGAGACTTCAAAAACTTACCCTAGACGAAAGTGAAGATCGAACTTCAGCGGAATTCAATGCTAAAAATGCTGACATTTTTGCCGAGATCGTTCAAGTTCTAGATGATGAGAGCCTCCAATTAATAATGAGAGATGCAGTCAACGATGGACTACCCTAATAATATTTGGTAATTGATAATGAAAATACGATAATTCTGTCAGTTTGGTAAAATATTACGATTAAATCCAGATGGCAAACTGGCGCCCGCCAGGCACGTGGCATTTCTGTTCGTAGCAAGTTAGTGAGAGATACAGTGTTTGATTAGTGGTGAAACCGGCATTATTTAGCCTAATCTTTTCTAGGCAATACAACTAAATATCATTAGTTTATCGAAAAGATGATTGTGATTCAGAGGAACCAGGTGTTAGTGGATATTCAACTCCATCTAAAAAGAGGAAGATATGGTATCAGCAGAGCTTTAAGAAAGAGTGGTTAGTGGATCCTGAATTCAAAGACTGGCTTCAGGCTGATGCCAAAGACAAATATGCAGCTGTGTGTACAATCTTGGATGTCTAAGTTAAAAAATTGTAATAGATCTAGATTACTTACTCATAAAACTTCAGCTAAGCATTTGAAGTGTTTTGCCTCAAGGAAGAGTTCTGTTAGCATTGAACATTTTGTGCAAAAAAGGAAACCAGAACAAGATTTTCAAAGTAAAGTAAATACAGCTGAACTCTGTCTTGCAGCATACATGGCTGAAAAAAAATGTTCCATTTTCTCATGCTAATCCTTTGGTAGAAATACAGAAAAAAAAAATGTTCCCAGAGTGTCAAGTAGCACAGGAGATGAAAATGATAAAAACAAAGGCATCCTATGTCATTCAAGACGGAATTGCTTGGGAAGAAAAACAAGAATGGGTAAAATATGTAGAGAAAATAGGTTTTCACTATTTATAGATGAAAGCACTGACATTGCAGTGCCTCAGATTTTATCCATCATGGTTAGATTTTATGATAAAAAGAGAATGAAAGTAACCGATGCTCTGTTAGATATAGTCAAAGTTGATAATGCTAGTGGAGAAGGCCTTTACCGAGTTGTGAAAGAGTTAGGCTTATCAGTAAGGATATACCTTTAACTAATGTTATTGGATTTGCCAGCGACAACTGCTCAACAATGATGGGTAGTAATACCGGGTTCCAAGCACATTTAAAGAAAGATATACCTTCAGTATTTGTGATCGGCTGTGTTTGCCATTCTTTTGCCTTATGCTCAAGCCATGCTTGTTCTCAATTACCTTCATATTTGGAGGCATTTTTGAAGAATGTATGCTACTATTTTGCACGTAGCAGTAAGCGGCAAAGTTCATTCAAATTATTTCAAGATATTGTTGATAGTCCCAAGCATAAGATGTTGAAACTGTCTCAGACTCGGTGGCTGTCTCGAGGAGAGGTAATAGGAAAAATTTTGGAACAGTGTGAAGCGCTGGTATTGTTCTTTGAAAGTGAAGCAAGGACAGATAAAATTGATGGAGCAGCTGATATTTTACATACAATGAAAAACCGTGGCACAATGCACATGCTGCTATTTTTAAACTATATAATAAAGAAGATAGATAAGATGAATACAAAATTCCAATCTGAATATTTCAGACTAAGCTCCCTCCTTTCAACCATAGCAGATGAATATCGCAGCATTATTGGAATGTTCATTAAACAAGAAATCTTAGAATCACAGACTTTCAGAAATTGACCCAAGAAATTCGTCTAATTTCCTCGACAGTAAAGATCTGCATCTAGGAGGAAGATGTGAAGCTTTGCTGATGAATGAGATTATTGGAGAAGGTGAAAGAAACTTTCGTCGTGATTTTCAGAAGTTCCTATCAGAGCTTTGTGTGCAAATAAGGAAAAGATTCCCGTTTGAAGATGATAGTGTACTAGCTCTTCTTCAAGTTCTGGAGCCCAAGCTTTCACTGTCACCACAAAAAAAGGGTAAAGTCGATAATTAAACTTACATCTCACTTTCCACAATTAGTTAAAGAGGAAGACCTTGATGATCTAGATGATCAGTGGCAAAGTCTTTTGCATGCACGCTCTTCCACAGAGAACTTAAATCTATCGCCTTGTTCATTTTGGGCAGAACTAGACAATATCAGAGATGGTACAAACAAAAGAAAATTTGGGATTGTTTCTAATTTCATGTGTAATCTTTTAGCCCTCCCTCACTCGTCGGCAGCAGCAGAAAGAGTTTTTTCTCAAGTTAATGTAATTAAGAACAAACAAACAAACAGGTTACTAACGGACACAGTGGCCAATAGACTGCTAGCAAAACACGCCCAAGTGTTTCTTCTTTAGTATATTTAACATCATTGGTAAGTAATGGATCTTGATATACTTTTCTATAGTTGTGATAATTTAATATTGACGCTATGGTAACTGTTTGAATCTTGGCCTTTCGTGGCTGATCTTTGCTATTTTTGAGGCGACATCTTGGCTTTTATGAAATATCAGAGTAGCAACACTGGTCAGATCAAATTGTACTGTTCATACTGCCAAGACTATTTATTTGTATAATTATTGTTTACACCACAAAGAAGTTTAAATAGCATTGATTGTACCACAAAGACATTACTTTAATCAAAACTTATTTACTAACCTAAATTTCTCCCTCAGATTTTTTGTCAATAAATAATGTTAATGAAAAGATATTATAAAGTATTTAATAACACCGGCCGAAGTCAACGGCAGGAGCTTATTTTCGGATGAACGCTCTATAATCTTGCAACTTTTCCCATGTCAAAATCTTATTGTGATAAATTACACAATACATACAAAAACATATCATAAACTTTCTTTGAATACCAGAATCTACTAAAATTATGGAATTAATAAGACTCGCTATCGATGAGAGCTTGCAAGGAGGTAAAAGGAACAGCCTACTGTCAAATACTGAGGTGGGGACGGATGGGTATTGCTGTTGTAACTCGGCGGTGAAATTATGAATTCGTTTACTTGTGATTTTTATGCAGAATATGGAACACTTTGAGTATCCTCAAACATTCCCCCCCCCCAAAAAAAAAAAGTTCTATTAATAGAACCTAAACCTTTACAGAATTAATAGCAAACCCTTTTCTTAGCAGACTTAAATCAGTGACGGCTTAGTATGAGGCCTACCTTTTTCTATTCTGGTTTAGTATGCAGCCTACCTGGCTTGTTAGGTTAGGTTAGGTTAGGTAAGGTTAGGTTAGGTAAGGTTAGGCCACATACTAAAACAGATAAAATTGCGTAGGCTGATTTCGAAAGGTAGGCCACATACTAAACCGTCACCCTTAAATCGAAGGCTTTTTAGACATCTCTCTACCTGACGGAAGAAATGGAGGCTAACGTTAAACTGGAACCAGACACCCTTAACTTTATCAGTACAATAACCTTTACAAGAAAATAAGTGGTGTTCCAGGTGTAATTTGATTGCTCCTGATGTTGACACTTGTCCGAGACTGCATTTCTCAACTTAAGATGTTTGGAACACAAGAATTTGAATATGAAAAACCATATTTTCAAAGTAAAACAAAGAAAAGAGATACGACCTAAATGAAGGATACCACCTAAGGTAGCTGCTTTGGATCGATTACGGTGGGTCGTGGCTCTGGGTCTGGTTCAACAGCTGGAGCTGGAGCGGAAGATGTTTTATCAAGGAGTAGAACCGTCGCTGGATCTTCCTGCCAAAGACTTTCTATCAGGGTCTCAGCCATTTGTTTCACGGTGAGGTATGCGACATTCAGTGATGGTTCGGGAGTGGCAGCAGACGGGTTGGTGTCCATGGCTGATGTATTAGCGCTTTGTGCAGGAGCACTGGTCAGTGGTGCGGCAGCAAGGGAAGGTGTGGAACCAGCAGGTGGGTCTTTAGCTTTCTTCTTCTTGGTTGCTGGTGTTCCTACAGGCACAGGGGATTAGGCCTGTATAGGAGTTCTGGTTACAGCAGGAGATGCAGCAGTGATCTTCGAAGTGTTGCCCTTTGAAGAGGTGGTTCAGGCATATGGATGAGGTTTACACTTGATGTTTGAAAGGTCAAAGGATCCGTGCTTTTCAAAGTGGCTGCATCCTTTTTCTAATGCAAACTTGCAGTCTCTGCAGTTGCATTTGACTTGGTGATTGAAGAAAAATTTATCCTGGACAGTTTTGCTCTTGATTCCTACAACAACAAGTGTGAATATGTTGACTCTGTGCCATTCATAATCCCTGTAGAATTGACATCTGCCGTTCTCTGAATATTTCTTGTAGTGTCTGTTCTCATTGTATAAGTGAGTCCATGCCCAGACACCTAAATAGAAGACAGACATGGCAGGCACAGATGGGAGACTGGTGTCCCCTGTGCCGAGTAAGCTGGGAGGAGTAACTTGGTGTCCAATGTGCATTGGTACGGGCCAACGCAAGAGCCCGTGTCCAGCATAAGGCTGGGAAATCTAACAAGCAAGCAAGCAAGTTCAATTTGCCGGCAGGCACAGACGGGAGACTGGTATCCCATGTGCCTGGTAAGCTAGGAGGGGTAACTTGGTGTCCCCTGTGCCGGGTAAGCAGGTACTTGCACTGGCAGAGAGAGATCCTCTCAGTCTGGGAACTGAGCTGAGATTGCCTTGCCTTATGCAAGGCACGGGCTCTTGCTTGTAAGACTCTTCTATGCTTGCTTGTTAGATTATCCAGCCTTGTGCTACTATGGGTGGAGAGGGAGTTATGCATATATGGTCAGTCTCAAGGGCGTTTTCCTTCAGCTAAGGTATTATTACGGTCTTTTGCCTCTGCCATTCATGAGTAACCTTTGAACCCTAAGGACAGTGATAAAGTTGCATAGGCCCATGCTCTTGAGAGAGAGAGAGAGAGAGAGAGAGAGAGAGACTTCTAATTCTCGGTTCCTCATATCAACAACAGTTTTTTGGTGCGAAGATTTTCCCTGATTGCACATCAACCTTTTAATTAAAAAAAGTCGTATTATATATGTATATCGAAATTGAAAGAAAAATATATAGAAATTACTAGCTATTAACATTATATTCAATAAAAATTACAAAATATATTGCATTCCTATTTTTTTCTCATGTATTTAAATATGTCAAAGTGATTAGATCTTCTCAATACAGAGATACTATAAGAATATTCTCTATCATGTCATCTATTTCTCTGTCTTTTTGAGGAGTACAGGTTAATTCCTGCTCCTGATAATACATATCATCATATTAATTTATCTTAATAAACTTCCCTGCAATGGTTCATGACAGTAGATGCCTCAACTACAAGGTTTTTAAACTGTGCGTCGGATCAAATTGTACTGTTCATACTGCAAAGACTATTTATTTGTATTGTTTATACCACAAAGAAATTTAAATAGTATTGTATAATTATACCACAAAGACATTACTTTAATCAAAACTTATTTACTAACCTAAATTTCTCCCTCAGACGTTTTGTCAATAAATAATGTTAATGAAAAGATATAAAGTATTTATTAACACAGGCTGAAGTCAACAACAGGATCTTGTTTTCGGATGAACGCTCCATAATCTTGCAACTTTTCCCATATTCCAAAATCTTATTGTGATAAATTACACAATACAAACAAAAACATATTATAAACTTTCTTAGAATACCAGAATCTACTAATATTATGGAATTAATAAGACTCGCTATCGATGAGAGCTTGCAAGGCGGTAAAGGGAACAGTCTACTGTCAAATACTGAGGTGGGGACGGATGGGTATTGCTGTTGTAACTCGGCGGTGAAATTATGAATTCGTTTACTTGTGATTTTTATGCAGAATATGGAACACTTTGAGTATCCTCAAACATCCCCCCCCCCAAAAAAAAGTGCTATTAATAGAACCTAAACCTAACAGAATTAATAGCAAACCCTTTTCTTAGCGGACTTAAATTGGTGATAGCTTAGTATGTGGCCTACCTTTTTCTATTCTTGTTTAGTATGCGGCCTACCTGGCTTGTTAGGTTAGGTTAGGTAAGGTAAGGTTAGGTTAGACCACATACTAAAACAGATAAAATTGCATAGGCCGTATTCGAAAGGTAGGCCACATACTAAACCGTCACCCTTAAATCGAAGGCTTTTTAGTCATCTCTCTACCTGACGGAAGAAATGGAGGCTAACGTTAAACTGGAACCAGACACCCTTAACTTTATCAGAACAATAACCTTAAGAAAAGAATAAGTGGTGTTCCAGGTGTAATTTGATTGCTCCTGATGTTAACACTTGTCCGAAACTGCATTTCTCAACTTAAGATGTTTGGAACACAAGAATTTAAATATGAAAAACCATATTTCCAAAGTAAAACAAAGAAAAGAGATATGACCTAAATGAAGGATGCCACCTAAGGTAGCTGCTTTGGATCGATTACGGTGGGTCGTGGCTCTGAGTCTGGTTCAACAGCTGGAGTTGGAGCGGAAGACGTTTTATCAAGGAGTAGAACCGTCGCTGGATCTTCCTGCCGAAGTCTTTCGATCAGGGTCTCAGCCATTTGTTTCACGGTAAGGTGCATGTTATTCAGCGATGGTTCGGAAGTGGCAGCAGAAGGGTTGGTGTCCATGGCTGATGTATTAGCGCTTTGTGCAGGAGCACAGGTCAGTAGTGCGGCAGCAAGGCAAGGTGTGGAACCGGCAGGTGGGTCTTTAGCTTTCTTCTTCTTGGTTGCTGGTGTTCCTACAGGCACCAAGGGATTAGGCCTGTATAGGAGTTCTGGTTACAGCAAGAGATGCAGCAGTGATCTTCGAAGTGTTGCCCTTTGAAGAGGTGATTCGGGCATTTGGATGAGGTTTACACTTCATCATTGAAAGGTCAAAGGACCCGTGCTTTTCAAAGTGGCTGCGTCCATTTTCTAATGCAAACTCACAGTCTCTACGGTTGCATTTGACTTGGTGATTGAAGAAAAATTCATCCTGGACAGTTTTGCTCTTGATTCCTACAACAACAAGTGTGAATATGTTGACTCTATGCCATTCATAATCCCTGCAGAATTGCCATCTGCAGTTCTCTGAATACTTGTTGCAGTGTCTGTTCTCATTGTAAAAGTGAGTCCATGCCCAGACACCTAAATAGAAGACAGATATGGCAGGCACAGATGGGAGACTGGTGTCCCCTGTGCCGGGTAAGCTGGGAGGGGTAACGTGGTGTCCAATGTGCATTGCTAAGGGCCAACGCAAGAGCCCGTGTCCAGCACAAGGCTGGGCAATCTAACAAGCAAGCAAGCAAGCAAGTCCAATGTGCCGGCAGGCACAGACGGGAGACTGGTATCCCATGTGCCTGGTAAGCTTGTAGGGGTAACTTGGTGTCCCTTGTGCCGGGTAAGCAGGTACTTGCACTGGCAGAGAGAGATCCTCTCAGTCTGGGAACTGAGCTGAGATTGCCTTGCCTTATGCAAGGCACGGGCTCTTGCTTGTAAGACTCTTCTATGCTTGCTTGTTAGATTGTCCAGCCTTGTGCTACTATGGGTGGAGAGGGAGTTATGCATATATGGTCAGTCTCAAGGGCGTTGTCCTTCAGTTAAGGTATTATTACTGTCTCTTGCCTCTGTCATTCATGAGTAACCTTTGAACCTTACGGACAGTGATAAAGTTGCATAGGCTCATGCTCTTGATTGGCCTCCAGGCCTCAGCCTTATGAGAGAGAGAGAGAGAGAGAGAGAGAGAGAGAGAGAGAGAGAGAGAGAGAGAGAGAGAGAGAGAGAGATGCTTTGAATTCTCGGTTGTTATCTTGGTCACTTGTACAGAGAAATTACTCATTATTAATGTGTTCTGATGATGAATGGAAACGCTAAACACTGTCATAAGTAAACTCAGGTTGTTTACGATAGCATATAAAAAATTCACACCATTTTCCGATAAAAATATCCATTTATAATAAGGAAACGATCGTTGGACAATTTACCAACTACCAATTCTACAGCCTCTACCTTCCTACCACACTTTTTTGACACACGCCGGCCTCCAAGTACCCGACTATAATAATTGGGCCAAGGTGCCCCAGACGCCATCTATTGGCGGCAAAATAAAACTCGTTACAATGTAGCTATTATATGCATTTTAAATTATATTCAATAAAAATTACAAAATATATTGCATTCCGGTTTAATTCTCATGTATTTCAATATATAAAAGTAATTGGGTCTTCTCACTACAACATTGCATTAATTCTTGGTTCATTTCGGTATTTTTGAGGAGTACAGGTTAATTCCTTCTCCTGATTATACACATTATCATATTTGATTATATTAATAAACTTCCTTGCAATAGTTCATGACAGTAGATGCCTCACCTACAAAGTTTTTAAACTGGGCGTGGCCCTTTTGGATTTTATGTCTAGCTCACGATACCAGAGACTGACACTTAATCAAAGTACTTTGGGTAGATTGCCATACCTATAGCATGACTTTAGACACGACCTATTGTCATTGGATAGCCCATAAGAGAAAAGCATATGTAACTTAAAGGGAGTAATTACCAGATTTCGATAGAGTTACAGTAGTCATGTAGAGAACTGTTAACTTTTCTAAAAAAATAACTATTTATGCAAATATTCACTAATTTCATATTTTTTTCGATAAACAGTTCACGTAAAATATTTATTAAAAAAAAATTTAGTAATTTTTAACTCATTAACTTATATTTTGAAAATAAAGTGACTGTTCTTCAGGATATATCTAATAGAGTTTTGCGGTTACATAAAAAAAAGTCATTTATAAGTTCTTATCTTTTCTTTCTGTTCAGTTCCTTCATTCCTTTCCATATTTCATCATTCATCCAGGGTTTTCCTGTATCTTTTATTCAGTAATTCATTTATTTGTACACTTTTACAATATATTCCCTTAAGCTAGTTGCCTAACCTTTACGTCTCATCATTCAGGGAATAAAGAAGACCACAAAAGCCTACAATAAGATAATTCTTCTGAAGAGAATTTATATTTAGATTGAATCTGAGAAGACTCATTATTATTCCAGGAATTTCTCCCTAAAAACAGAATTAATCGAGGGGGATAAGAGCGCTATATAAATACAGTGGCAGAGACTTATAAAACTCCAAATTGGCTAACCAATTTTTTCCTTACTAGAGTCATCTCACTCTCAAGAACTATTTTAGGGATCCCAGGGAAATATTGAACAGGAATTCACGTTAATCAAGAGAATTTTAATGAAAGCGATGGATGGGAACAGGAATGTATCACGAGGAAATCATGATACAAATCTTCACCTTCAAAACAAAAGAAAAAAAAAATCTTTTGCTGTAAATTCATTTACTTTCTTCACTATCTCGGGTATATCTGTCCTGTACTAAGGTGATTATATTACCAACAGAAACATTAAATGAAAGGAGGTTTGAGTTTTGAGAATTCAATCTATAAGTTGTCAGATGTTCGTTGATCAAAGTCACCCAAATGAAGACAAAAGCTAGAACCGGGCGACTTGACTAATCATGAGGACCAGGAGTTAAAGAGAAAAGAAAATAGAGATAATTTAGATTACGGATGATGGGGCCTCTGCATTTTTCCTTGTAATGTCCAAAACGTTGGAATCTATAACATAGAAGGGGCTCAGGAATATATTCTTCGATGGGGAAAGTTCCCCAGACTCCTAGATCCAGTTTGGAGGGAACTGGACCGATGAAGGTGGCAATGAGGCGTCGAACTGGAACGTTGTCTTTGCTCGTGCAGCAAACAGCACAGTCAATGTTGCTGCACGATGTTGCAATGGTGATAGACATCGTCACAGGATACCTGGTGATGACAGCTTTCTTCCTGATAAAAGCAGGATCCAGCAGCGTTAAAGTTGGGTCTTCCTGGTGGAATCTGGCTGTCTCAACGTCCTTGGGGTAGATGATAAGATCACCTTTCCTGTTGGGTCTTGCAGTGAGTTGCATGCCTGGCTTAGCAGCCATGGCAGCAACAGAGGCATAGGAGAGTTCGTTGTCAATATGTGAGAGCCATACTTTGGCAGAGGCTTCCTATAATTGTGTAGCTGGGATGTTCTCTGCAATAGCAGTGGCTTCTTGCAGGAGTGTCGTAAGGCAATCTGTGCAGTTGCAGTCCGAAGGTTAGAACCCCGTGATACCTGACGGTAATTCTCTTATAATATCAATCGCAGAAATATTATAGAGTAGGAAGCTGCCGGAGGGAACTTCCATCAGGACGACATGGCCGCCATCTCACCCAAAAATAGATTTTTCCTAAGTCAAAATTCCTTTTTGAATAGATAATTGTACATTCAGTGCCAGCTCCAAGTTGCGGAGTGGTGTGGTGTCTCGTACTAAACTAACCGAGTAATTCAAATAAAAAAAATTCCAGTTATATAAAA
Source organism: Palaemon carinicauda (assembly GCF_036898095.1). Lineage (NCBI taxonomy): Eukaryota > Metazoa > Arthropoda > Malacostraca > Decapoda > Palaemonidae > Palaemon > Palaemon carinicauda. The sequence goes on from NC_090767.1 coordinate 18,487,107, forward strand.
ATATAGATATTTATTAAAAAATAATTTGATAAAAGAATAAAATTAATAATTTAAGTATTTATCGTCTTATTAGCTTTATATGACATAAAGATATTACTTTCAGGTTTAAAGATTGCAGTTCATTGTGAGAGTATGTAAAAAAAAATCTATTTGTAATCCTCTTATTTTTGATTTGTGTTAAAGACAAAGTAGACTATCTTTGAAAAGGAAAGAGTATTTATTACTCCTCCTTATAGATGAATATTTACTTTCATTCATTCCTGTACACCTAGGCTGATATGATTGTCTTTGTGGACTCTGGAATCTAAAGTCTAAACTGAATCACTGGGTTTAGTAGAAGAGAAACTGTAGCCATCCCTGCCTGTAAAATCAAAGCTATAGAATTTGTAATTATACTTCATTTTCACGCCACTTGCACCAACAGTATAGTTTTTCCATTCGGTTATCATGTGTATATTATGCACAGTCAGCCCTCTTTTTACGCGAGATCTCACTTCGCAATTTCACCTACACGCGGCAGAGATAACTGCAATACCTATTGAATAATAAACCACATTCGTAATTAAAGATTTTTAAGGAGCGAAGATTTCAAATCCATTACACTGTACGTGCCTCACCCCATTTACCTCGTTCCCCACCCAGCTCATTTCACCTATCGCTGTATACTGTATATCCATTAACTGTAGTGGAAAATGACAGTTATATTTGAAATAAACTGAATTTTGATTAAATTGGTGTTTCGCTTAATTGTATCGTATTTGTAAACAAAAACAGCAAATTATAATGTTTTCCATTGTTATGTTTATACTTTCCAAAGCAAGTGATTAACTGTGCGTGGTCTGCCGTCGTTAACCTCAATTTTAGGATCAAATAACTCCTTCATTATTAAGGTATGCTATTGAAGGATATTTCATATTTCCTAAGAGAAACAATTATTGCTCAAATATATGTTTTAGTTTATGGAATAAGCTGTATTTCTGTTTAAGAAAGTATAAAAATTGATCAATAGGTGAGTTTTAACAAAGCTTACAACTTTACATCTTCGTCATTAATGAATATGTAAACATATCATCTCTTGGCAAAGATGTAAAAAATCCTAATTATCAAAATTAAGGTTTTTTGCTTTAATATATTGGATTAATTTTTGTTTTTATTATCACTCTCTTGCCGTAGATTGGGCCAGGAAGTTTCTCCCAAGTCATTTCAGTTAATGAGGATGTGTAGTGTTTTATTGCTCTGCACATAGAGCGTTGTGTCAAAGTAGATATATGAGCAGAATCAAAGATTGCCTCCTCTCCGCAGGGGTGTGGAGCTCTTCCTACAAGCTCCCAAAATCGATCCAATTCAGAGACGCACGGAAAGGCTTTAGCAGTAGAGAATAGTGGTATAGAAGCAAGTCCCAGTGAGTGAGAGACTGGGGGAGGAGAGAAGGACAATTAGTAGTAGAGGAAAGGAGCAGTTTTAAGTGTAAGAAATTATCCCTGCTGTAGGGATTGTGAGGCAGTGAGGTTGGTTTGGGGGGAAAGGGAGGATATGACTTGAGGTCTGAAGGGGATCCAGGACATTTCGAAGGGATGAGACCCGGGTGAAAAGGTGGATGGCAATAGGGATTAAGTCTTGCAAGAGCAAGGTGTTTAGCTGGAGGGTGATTGAAGGGGAGAATTGGGATGAGGAAGGATTTGGATGAAGTGAGGGCACTGGAGCTCTCTGGATGACAGGGTCAGGAACAATAGTAGCCACGGTGGCCGGATCAGGAGTGGAGGTGGTTCGGATGACAGGATCTGGAGTGACGGCGGGTGGATGGGCACAGTGTAAAATCCGGACGTCGGATGTCGGACGTCGAATGCCGTCCACAGTGTTGCCATCAACAATTTTCAGTTCCCGCTAGACAAAACCCAAAAAACCTACAGTCAGTGGTTTCCAGTGAACCCGTTTTTCTAGACATTCCTTACTTATGTATCATTTTTTGTTACCATGATCTTATTTATCTGACTTTCTTACTCCTATCTTCCACAATTAAGTTAGTATGTATCTACACTTATTAATATCCAGTCTGACGAGGGTAATACTGTCACACCATCTGAGGCTCTTTCCAAAAGATCTTTTTATATATTGTCCTTATTGCTCTCCCGTCACACTGATAACTTGTTAATGCTTGCCATCAACAATTTTTAGTTCCCCCTAGACAAAACCCTAAAAACCGCTAGATTTGGGCTTTGACCCGCTAGATTTACAAGATATTCTACAGAGCTTAAAAAAATCAACACCAAGCTGTATGTACCGTGTGTGTGTGTGTGTGTAAAATTGTATATAGTTCATACATCTGTATCTATATCTATATCTATCTATGAAAGCGCACACATATATAATGCACATGAATATTGCCCTTTGATGTTAAAAAAGATGAGAATAAATTTTATATGGGACTCGATACCTTATGTACAGACATAAATTCAATGTTTACCTTTATTATTAAATATGGCTCCTCCTGCCCTCTCACCCTCTTCGTGAACTACTAGAGCTGCTTGCGATGTTCCCTCAGTGGAAGTGATATATGTATGTCTGTTTCATTCCAATCATATTCAAAAGATCTGGTGGTACCTCATAGTTAAAGCAGGATTTTGCATGTCTTTTTAGCCCCGAACGGATCCCAAAAATGGCATTCATCATTTTCGTCTGCATTCTATTTCTTATCTTATTTTTCACAAGATTCATCTAGCTAAAAAATCTTTCAACTTCTGTATTTGAATGAGGATACAAAACATTCTTTAAGATAGTACTACACTTCGATCTCTTAATCGATGTAATTGATGGCATTTTGCTATCAGTGAAGCGTGCCTTGCATAAATCGTTCAAGTGATCGCAAGTTGACACTGAAGTATGCTCTGCTATAAACAATGCCATACGTCCTTTTGCAATCTGAACTTCACTTGATTTTCTTAAAGGCTGAAACGGTATTGTAAACTGTCTGGCACTGGCTTAGGCGGCATTTGCCCTGTGTGTGTGTGATTTTTTTTTCTTTTTCCGTGAGCTTTCAAGTCACATAACTTATGACACAAGCACGCACTAACAAAATTTACAAGCAGGCACACTTTCACCACTTCCCTTCTTTTTCAGTTAACCAATGTTTTAAATATTCATCTTGAATCCACTCCCTTAAAAATTTCTGTGTATATTTAGTCTTTGGCAATTTGAATTTAGATTCAATATACCTCTAGCCTATAGCAGTCGCGATAGTCAACCTTAACTTACAAAGACTGGTTTGCGTTGGTCCGATTACACTAAAAATCGGTCAACGTTGGTTGGCAGGGATAAAACAAACTTCAGTTGGAATCATGAGTGATGCCTGTATGGTATGTTAGTAGGCAACTTTGTAGCAACTGGTACTTGGAAATACAAGAGTCAAGTTTCGAAAATTCTACTGCAATTTGATTTTTGTGAATAGAATTGGATTAACAATTAATGAGAACATGTTTTAGGGGAAAAAAAATCCAGAAAACCGCTAAAATTTTTCTTACAAAGCTAAACTTTTCCGCTAGCCGCTAAACTCATTTCTTTCCCGCTAGATTGAAGCAAAAAGATCCAGATCTAGCGGGAAAACCGCTAAAATGGCAATTCCGGGAGAATAGAAAATCGCTTGTATCACCAGGAAAGACGCGAAAATACACCTCTTTTTTTGTGACTGGTAATGTTCACTGATACTTTCTGTTATTTTCTGAATGTGTGTGTGTAGATCGCCTTACCTTATGTAAGACACGGGCTCTTGCCGCTGGGCAGCCCGTAAAAGTTTTCTGAATAGTTTATTTTAAAAGTTACACGAGACTACAAGTAGAAATACAACAAAAGCAGTTTTACATATAAGCATGTAAGTGTGAGACGATGCACACACAAACTATCCAGGCCCCTCTTTTGTTTTTTTAATGTGCTGTTAATATATCACTTAGTACATCTGTCACAAATTCAAGTTTCATTTAATAATGTTTTAGCACCTTTATTACCACACACTGGATGATACTATGCATCACATTCTGGGCATTGCACTAATTTGTCAAAATAAAAATTTGGTCGATTGCATGGACAATCCATTTCAATTTTATGATGCGTGCTTTTCACCTGAATTGGTGATTTTCTGGAAATTTTTAGAAAAGGTTCAAATTTTTTTCTTTCTAAACATTTTATTAAGTGTGGTCTCATCTGGCTTTCATCATAGATCCATGGACTAGTTCCATCCTTTAATAATGATTTTAAACTGTTACAGCCAAATTCTACAGCATTAGCAATAGCATACACTCCACAGTCATTATTATTGGTCTGCAACACTGGACTGTAACTGTAAATATGGTATTCAGTTGCTACTGATTCAGGAGAACAGTATAGTTGTAAGATTTGGATTTCTGTTGCTGATGTTAATGAATGTTGGGTAGCACGCATGCTGTCTATGATGTATGCATTATTATCATTGGTTTTCACAGAGAGAATCCAGTGGCTGTGGCCATTATACTGTATTTGCATTGATGGTCCATTTTCAACATATTTGAACCCCCCTTCAGGACCTAACTTCCACTGATTGTCTTTATACACAGGGCATTTTATTGTCTCTTCCATGCCTGCAATGTGTGGGAATTTTCTTTTCATGATAGTGTGAGCAGCAAATATGTGAATGTCATTCAGCCAACCATCTCTTTCAATTAAAGTTTTGTTCTGAATTTTTAAATCTGGGTCTCTAATCCACAAATGTGTGGCACGTTTTTCTTTGACAGGTGAATCTGAAATGACAATAGTCTCTAATTTAGAATTTTTGCTTACTTTTCCCATCAACTTCAGTTGGTGATATTTTACTTGTTTTATCAGCAAATAAACATCTCTTAACTGAACTTGACAGTTGTTTGCGTTTTCTGCTGGTTGTTTTTGGAAGATTTAGATCATCCTTTTCAGCGGATTTAGTTTTTTATTTTGGGTATCTGAACTAGTTAAATCGGGCAATTTTTCATCTGGTGTTTTTGGTACTGCTGAAAATTTCTGTTCCAAAAAGTTGTTACAATTTACTGGATTGGTTTCAGAAGCTATATTCACACCAATAGATGGAGATTTTATATCTCCAGTTTCACCTAGCATATCATTTTTCCCTGTGGAATCAAATGACTGTCTACTCACTGATTTAGTCCTATTTAAGCTCAACCTGAGTTGCACCCTTTTCTTATTGGATTTTTTCAAAATTGATTTAGGTGGTTTGACTGATTCTGAAGCTTTGGTTGATTGTTCAGGGGAAATTGTCATCGGTTTTGTTTGGACTTTCTCAGGCTGGAGATTCAATGTAGGGGATGGCACATTAGAAATTTCAGCCAGAAATTCTTGTTCAAGGGAATTTTCGCCAGGCATGTTACAATTTTCTGTGGGAGAGTCTAGTTCAAGAGGAATTTCACTTATGTCATTGTTTAATGGATTGTTAACTAATGTTGCTGTTTTGGGGGTGGACGATGTTAAAGTTGCTTCAGAATCTGGAGCAGCACAAAATGAATATTTATAGTCATATTTACGAGGTTGTTTTTTACCTGTTTTTTTGTCAGATCTTTTTTTACTTTTCTTATTCAAAAGTGAAAGGTTAACTGGTTTAATTTTCTCTGTAATTTCCATTCCTACGCTCTTTTTAGCAGCTAATATATGGCAGCACACATTTGTTGCTGAACACTGACAGGTTGCTTTAGGGAAGAGTTTGACTGCAAAATGATCCCCTTTTGGATCTTGTACCATGAAGGATCCCATATCAGAAACCAATCTTACCATTTGTTTATCTATAATCATTTGAGCTATAGCTATCTTAGACATACTCTTTTGAACAAATTCCAATTTCTGTTTGGTTTCTTTATCTGTATTAACTTCTGCATTGTCAATAAATTTTATACTCACTACACTACCTAAGTCATCATCACTACTATGTACTGCAGTCAAGGGCAATTCAGATTTTGGATTCAGTGTGTCATCATTATTAGTACAGAAATTACTGATGCTAGCCTTAACTTTATCAACAATGTCCGCTGGGGCACATGATTCAGTGGGAAATTCAGTTTCATCAGGGTTTTGTGCAGCTCCCAAATACTCAGGTTTTAATTTAAAATTTCCAAGATTGCAGCGCCCACGCAGTATTTCCCGCCAGTAATAATTTTGAAGGTAGTGAAAACAAAGTGTCATAATGTCTGCTGGTGCCTCTTTCCATTTGCGCAGTCTTTTTATTACTGTGTTAAATGTTTCTGCTCCATTGTTTGTTATGCCTGAAAAAGGATTGTACACATTATGCTCTTCTAACACATAACGCACTGAATGTTGCAGGATGTCTTCACGCAAATATTTGTTAAAGTATGTGACTGCACTTTCACTCCAGTTAATAAGTGATTCATTGGTATTTTTCTCAAATGCTTCAAATGATTCACTGTGTAGAATTTTATTTAGATGAGAAAAGTAAATTGAAATTTCTTCTTTTTTAGCACCCTTTTCTACTAACATTCTTTTAAAATCTTGTTTTATGTGATTCCAGCAATGTAAAACTTTGATGTTTGGCAAAACATTTCGAAAAGCATTTGCAATACCCCTCTCCTTATCAACTACAACTGGAATTTTGCATTTTTTGAGGTTAGGAACTCGCCTTGACAGTGAACGTAAGAAATCCTCATGAACATATTCCTGCTTTTTTCCATGTAACATAAATGTTAATGGAATGAAAGGTTGTGATTCAAACAAAATATGTCGAAAGCATACAGGTGTTATATAAAAAATTCCTAAATTGAAAGTTGTGTCATATACCAGATATATCTGATCTTCTGATTTTGTGATCACTAACTTGTTGAAATCTGCCAAAATATCATTGTTTGCCATGTATATTGTTAATTCTGGGTAAGTGATTATCTTGTGTACAAAATCTTTCAATTTATGTGCTATAAAATTTGTGTTGTAATAATCATCATGGGTTATTTTCCTATTCTGTGATTCTGTTCTAACGGTATTTTTTACTTGGGTGTGGTTCCTTGGTTTTAAAACTGCCTCATGCTCACCATTTAGGGGCTCATTAACAAGTTTCTGGTAAGTATTGCTTGGTGGTTCTTCGAAATCTTTTTTAATTTTTTGCAAAACTGAACCACATGTTCGTATATAATTTCTGGTCTGTTTTTTTGAGTTTTTGTGAGGTGCTGGTTCATATTCTGTGTGGTCACCTAAGTAATGTATTAAGACTAAATAGGGATTTCCCACTAACCACCACCCTATCCTGACAAATGTACCCTCCTTACTCATTTTGTGATACTGTTTCTTAATTGTTGCAGTTTGCCCTTTACCCTGGGGATACTTTTGCATACCATTGTTCAGTTTCCAAGTGTACTGGTCACATCTCCAATCATCTGTAAAGACAAAAACACAATCCAATCCAATCAGTGCAGTATCACTGACACATTGATTATAAAAAAATTTCTGAGGTGAGAACACTGCTGCATACCATTTTTGCAGCTATTGCCCTATACGGCTATACACCTATTGATACTTACTGATTTTTGTGTGATCCTCTTCACTGCTGAACAAAAACATCTGGCCCCCCTGAGGCTGCACAGGTGGTGTGGTCCTTATCTGCATACCATGTTGGTTATGGGCAGATTCAAGAATGGTCTGAGCTTCCTTGTATGTTAAGCCGACTGTGCGTTCCCCAGAAAGGCACTGTGATCTTTCAGGCTGTTCAGAGTCAGTAGATTCCACTGGTAACCCCCCACCAGACAGACGATAAGTCGGTAGCTGAGCAGAAGGAGTAGCAGGTGTCAGTGGCTATTTTATTAGTGAGCGATTTGTGCCAACACTTGTAGCCTACATTACCCCTAATCAAACTATTAAAGTAAAATTACTATTAGAAGATAATAAAGGGTATACTTACATTGAAATCAGGTCTGTTCAAGTGTGAAGGGCCTGCAAACAGTGTCGCCATTATATCAGTAGCACATGAGTATCACTAATCCAATTATGTCAAGCGAGTGCATCCAGGCATAGACTCAGCGAAGCGTGAACAACTGGGAGCAATTCAGTAGTACAAAGAAAGCTACAGTATGCTGATGGTGCCCATTAGCTACTGTCACCACAAGGTTTGAATGAGTGTTGCCAGATGCCCTTGGCAAAATTTCTGTATATTTTGTTCATTTTTTTCTGTAGATTTAATGAAATTTCTGTAGATAACTCATATGTACTTTATTTGCTTTTTTAATACAAATATTTGAAGTTACTGATGCATAACTAAACAAAAAAATAGCATAGATTTGATCCTTTTACATGTACAGACAGGCTCTAACGTAATTTTGTAAAATTATGTTTTGATGTTGAAATTTGCATAATTAATATAAATGTTAGTCCCTTTATATGTACACACACTACCGTAATTTTAGAGATTATTAAAGCGACAATGCAAAATTTTCTAGACCTACAAAGAATGACACTAATGAAAACAAAATTATATGTCATAATTAAAGCTCATGTACAATTCTGGCTTTACCCTTTAATGATAAAGGTACTTGGCAAGTTATTAGTAAAACGAAAATATTAGTTCACCTATTGTACTCATAATTAGGCTACTACACTAGACTGGGAGATATGTTGTTGGAAATGACCATACTAATCCTCATCACTTTTAACAGAAACGTTCCCGAGTAGCCCATCCAGTAAATAACACGTATAAGTTGGTATGGTACATGTCCGCTTTGAGACATCGAGTAATACAATCGAATTGTCCCCGTAACACACAGTACATCTAAGTTTATCCTTCATATTCGATTTAACTTTTTTTTTGATGTACAGATATTAGATTTTAAAGATTACTGCTCTATCAGGGCAAATTCTTGAGAATTTCTGAGTCATGTGCAACAAAATCCAGTAGATTTATGATGAAAATGAAAAAAATTCTGTATTTCTGTAGATTTGTGGGAAATCCAGTAGAAATACAGAAATTTCTGTAGATCTGGCAACACTGCTGGGCGACGTCCGGCTTTTATCCTAACAGGGTAAAATGGCGGTCAGTTAAATAGTGTAATGTTGACGTCCGATTGAGATTATTCTCAATAAACTGAAAATAAATCAATATTTTTCGAACATTTATTCAGGAAATAACAGAAAGTATCAGGGAAAATTACCAGTGTCAAAAAAGTGGTGTATTATGGCGCCTTTCCCGGTGATACAAGCGATTTTCTATTCTCCCGGACGGCATCCGACGTCCGACGTCCGACGTCCGGATTTTACACTGTGCCAAAACGTTGGAATCTATAACATAGAAAATGTACCATAATCAAATGTTGGCTTCTCAAGAGAATAAAGAGAAAATATTAAAGTGTTGGCCTAACTTTCGCATGGCGACAGATCGATCCCAGCCCTGGTCCGGGAGTTTAAGCTGTTTACTGGGGAGGCCACTGCTATGGTAGGGAACCGGCACAGTGTAAAATCCGGACGTCGGATGCCGTCCGGGAGAATAGAAAATCGCTTGTATCACCGGGAAAGACTCGAAAATACACCTCTTTTTTTGTGACTGGTAATGTTCACTGATACTTTCTGTTATTTTCTGAATAAATGTTCGAAAAATATTGGTTTATTTTCATGTTATTGAGAATAATCTCAATCGGACGTCAACATTACACTAACTGGGTAAAATAGCGGGCAGTTAGATAGTGTAATGTTGACGTCCGATTGAGATTATTCTCAATAACATGAAAATAAACCAATATTTTTCGAACATTTATTCAGAAAATAACAGAAAGTATCAGTGAACATTACCAGTCACAAAAAAGAGGTGTATTTTCGCGTCTTTCCCGGTGATACAAGCGATTTTCTATTCTCCTGGACGGCATCCGACGTCCGACGTCCGACGTCCGGGTTTTACACTGTGCCTAGGGAACCGCAGTGGTTTGTTGCGCTGGCCCGGCTGATGTTCTGGTGAGTATCTATTCAGCTGGAACTGAAACCAGACACCTCTTGATATCTACTAGCTCTATCTAATTATGAAAAAAAAATATATATAATATTTTGAGCTATTTTCTCCTTGTGCATCTTAAAATTCTGATGTTGTTTATTCATTCCCGTAAATTATTTCTACTCATAATATGGTGCCTGTAAAGGACTTTAATTTCGTTAACACTATACCCTTCACACAGTATGTTCATCCTTTTCTTATATATTTTTTAAAAAATTTTACTTGAGAAAATACTCGCTCTAGTTAGAGATCTCTTGTTTGACGATACACTCGGGCACACTATTCCATCTTATCTCTCTTCCGTTTGTTATTTTCAATTGGTGTCACAAGAATTTCCTATGTGTGTACTATATGATTCATGACTGCAACTGTTCACTACATGTATCCACAGCTGCTCTGAAAACGTCCTGAACATCAAACAGTTAGTGGCACTCCACCCAGTCGCCAATGCAATCTCAGGGTCTCGCACTATTTATTATCACCACATATTCTTTCTTGCAAGTCGCATATTGCAGCTTGTTCTCATCAAACCCACCTAATTATGTCGAAAAAAAGATTCTCAGCTTTTTCATGAAGCCATCAGCTTTGAAAGACTCCATGTAACCGTTTGTTAAAGTTGACCCTCAAGATCCACGTCACCATCTTCCTGTAGCGCAGATTTATAGTGGTTTAAAATCTCCTAGGCTGTTTAAGAATACTATAAATAGGAAGGATGATCAACAGACAAATTAGGTGTTTGAATGCCTTTCAAAATCTTTGGTAAAATGATCTTTGCAGCAACAAAAAGTGTTTCACCTAAGTGATTCCTCTTTGTTGGAGGTTCCTTCCCTCCCTGATCCTGTATGTTTAGTATGAAGTGGCATAACACCTGCTTTTTGAGATTTTTTGCGGTTACATAAAAAAATTCTTTTATAAGTTCTTATCTCTTTTCTTTCTGTTTAGTTCCTTCATTTCCTTCATTCCTTTCCATGTTCCATCATTCATCCAGGGTTTTCCTCTGTTATTCAATAATTCATTTATTTGTACACTTTTACAATATATTCCCTTAACCTTCACGTCTCGTCATTCATGAAATAAAGAAGACCACAAAAGCCTACAATAAGATAATTCTACTGAAGAGAATTTATATTTAGATTGAATCTGAGAAGACTCATTATTATTCCAGGAATTTCTCCCTAAAAACAGAATTAATCGAGGGGGGATAGGAGCGCTATATAGATACAGTGGCAGAGACTTATAAAACTCCAAATTGGCTAATTAATATTTTCCTTACTAGAGTAATCTCACTCTCAAGAACTATTTTAGGGATCCCAGTGAAATACTGAACAGGAATTTACGTTAATCAAGAGAAATCTTGCTGAAAGCGATGGATGGGAACAGGAATGTATCACGAGGAAATCATGATAGAAATCTTCACCTTCAAAGCAAAAGAAAAAACAAATCTTTTGCTGTAAATTCATTTACTTTCTTCACTATCTCGGGTATATCTGCCCCGTACTAAGGTGATTATATTACCAACATGAACACTGAAATAAAAGGAAGTTTGTATTTTGAGAATTCAGTCTATAAGTTATCAGATGTTCGTTGATCAAAGTCACCCAATGAAGACCAAAGCTAGAACCGGGCGACCTGACTAATCATGAGGACCAAGAGTTAAAGAGAAAAGAAAATAGAGATAATTTAGATTACGGATGATGGGGCCTCTGCATTCTTCCTTGTGATGTCCAAAACGTTGGCATCTATAACATAGAAGGGGATCAGGAGTATATTCTTCGATGGGGAAAGTTCCCCAGACTCCTAAGTCCAGTTTGGAGGGAGCTGGACCGATGAAGGTGGCAATGAGGCGTCGAACTGGAACGTTATCTTTGCTCGTGCAGCAAACAGCACAGTCAATGTTGCTGCACGATGTTGCAATGGTGATAGACATCGTCACAGGATATCTGGGGATGACAGCTTTCTTCCTGATAAAAGCAGGATCCAGCAGTGTTAAAGTTGGGTCTTCCTGGAGGAATCTGGCTGTCTCAACGTCCTTGGGTAGATGATAATAAGATCACCTTTCCTGTTGGGTCTTGCAGTGAGTTGCATGCCTGGCTTAGCAGCCATGGCAGCAACAGAGGCATAGGAGAGTTTGTTGTCAATATGTGAGAGCCAAAACTTTGGCAGAGGCTTTTCATAATTGTGTAGCTGGGATGTTCTCTGCAATAGCAGTGGCCTCTTGCAGGAGTGTCGTAAGGCAATCTGTGCAGTTGCAGTCCGAAGGTTAGAACCCCGTGATACCTGACGGTAATTCTCTTATAATATCAATCGTAGAAATATTATAGAGTAGGAAGCTGCCGGAGGGAACTTCCATCAGGACGACATGGCCGCCATCTCACCCGAACTTAGATTTTTCCTGAGTCAAAATCCGATTTTTAATAGAAAATTGTACATTCAGTGCCAGCAGTTTTCCAAGTTGCGGAGTGGTGTGGTGTCTATTACTAAACCAACCAATTAATTCAAATAAAAACATTTCCAGTGATAGAAAAAGAATAGATATTTATTAGAAAATAATTTGACAAAAGAACAAAATTAATAATTTAAGTATTTATTGTTTTATTAGCTTTATATGACATAAACATATTACTTTCAGATATAAAGTCTGCAGTTCATTGTGCTAATCAGTGAAAAATAATATCCACATGTTACTCGAATTTTTGGGAATAGGTTATCTTTGACAGGTAAAGAGTATTTATTACTCTTCCTAATATCACTGCTTGCGAGGAAAAATTAATAAATTTGCATTAAATCATCCTGTTAGTGTTGCTATACGTACGATATATATCGTACACATACGATATTTTAACCCTTTTGTACGATGTGCGATAGCAAGTCTATTATGGTACGGTTTTGTACGATAATTTCACTATGTCTCTGGCACTATATATAAATTTATTAATTATTTGTCTTTTACTGACAAAACAAAAGGAAAAAAAAAGTAAAAATCCCAAGGTACAAGTTCTGTCTAATATTACTGTGGAAAGAGACCGAGATAGGAGGGAGGGTTACTTAGGGCATTGCCGTAGGCAATCTTTCTTTACCGATTACCATTAGCTTAATTGATGTACGAGACCTGGCTCCTAAATACAAAGAGTATTTACTAAAGTAGATTTGTTCAAATAACATAAAACTGACTGAATACTTCAATAATAAATTGAGCTATCATAACAACTGAATGTATAAAAGACGAGGGAGATTGTAGAGAATTTGAACTTAAAATTTAAGTGACATGAGAGCTCGTATTAGAAATAGCAAACTTTTGTATAAAAATGTACTAGATGATGAAGAGTATTAATACTATGCTATTAAATTCTGTACAAAAAATACAATTTATTTTGTAAAAATCTATTAAGAAAGCATTTATTTTCCATTGATATATTATGTATGGATACATCTGAAGGAAAGTAACATTTTTATTTTGTCTGTTTTGATGTGAAGCTGAAGGAAATGCTCGTTTTAATGAGAGAGAGAGAGAGAGAGAGAGAGAGAGAGAGAGAGAGAGAGAGAGAGAGAGAGAGAGAGAGAGAGAGAGAGAGAGAGAGAGAGAGGTTTTGAAACATTTTTGGGATCTAAACATATGGGTTGCCTTAAGAAAATTAATTTCAATTATATACGGAAATATTATATATTATATGGTTAAAGTTAATATGTTCTTTACATGAAATATAATAATGCAATGTATATTAGTTTCTATTGCCTCTTTCACATTAGACACAGAAGGAGGTGGTCTTTCTGATTCTTTTATAAATGATAGAATATCATAGTACTATAGATATGGTTCATACTCCTCATCAGTTCCTGTGCCAGATTTCTTGGAGGCTTCTTCAACCTTTTTTAAGTTTATTTTGAAACAGTGTGCATATTGTAGGGTTTTTTTTTTAGTCTTTATTTGCTTCTGGACACTTTTCTTCAAGTTTTTCTATCAGAACTTCGTAGGCCTTGTTTTTTTTAGCGTTTCTATCTTAATACAATTCGCTTTTTACATTCCATAGGCATGGGTGGCACTTATAAATATCAATAAATTCGTCCCAAGAAAAACTTTGTCCACCCAAATCTCAGACATTGTTTCTGATATAGAGACAGACCAGGTTGACTCACCCAGACACAAACAAGCAGTTACATCTGTCTGTAAATGACCTCCTGTAGATCTGAATGAACAATTGATTGTAGCAATTAGACCCATACAATCAGATTGGAGGATCGAGATGAACACATGCTGAAACTCCGCCCACTTTGATCTATGCTCACAGATGTAGTCGCTAGTGAATGGGCAGCCTCATTCCTAAGTATAATAGACTGAAATGTTGGAAAGAATCATTTTGAGAACAGATTTTCAACTGGTCAGTTTGTATAATAGGGTTTACTCCTAAGTTCTAGTGACACTACATTAATTTTACTCTTAATATTATCTAATTCTTCGGTAAATTACCCTTAGGCCTATATCCTATTAAGTATTAATTTGCGCAGGTAATAAATGTCAATTTCGAAGAAAACAGGAATCCACATTTCTTTACTAGTAGTTTTTCCTGTTCTATAATACTACACTTACATACATACACATTCATACACATAAATACAGGACATATTTCACATTGATACCAATAGAATGCGCTGTTGTATTTGATAGTCCTTTGGCTTCTCTCCTTTAGAATCCTTGTCTGGTGACGTCATCCAAAACAAATCGTCTGTCAATGAACGTTTGTAAAATACTTCCTCAAAACATTATAAAAGTCTTATTTATATTAAGTGTGCGATGATTTAACGCTATTTAGTGACGTTTAATTATCAACAAGACTTGAATCAATCTATGGTAAGTAGCTTTAGTCTTTTAGACTTGGTATATAATGTGTTAGAATATTGTTGTTCTGAAGTCAGGCCTATATATATGTGATATGGCTTACCTCTTCATACTTAATAACTTCTTGACAAAGGTTGTAGGCCACAGAACAATTACATTTAGGTATTATTACAGTTTCATCCATTATGGGAAATCTATTATAATAATATATTTCCCGAGTAAAGCAAGTCTTTTGTGGTATTTCTGTAAAATATTATCTGTCGCAAACGCCTAGTTCTTTATATATCGACGATCAAACTCACGCTACTCATGTCTTCCTCCCAGATTTTTTCTAAGTCTGTTGTTATTGTTGACTGTGTCTTGTATTTGCTTAAATGAGCCCTGTAACCACTATAATCCGCTGACAAACTAGTCCACTATGAAGTCTTACACGTTTGGCCCATCACAGCGCCTGTCCACTATGACGTCATACATGTTTGGCCAATCACAGCGCGACAATACAACTGCGCGACAATACATTATCTTCCCAGGCATTTCATTTCGTTCTTAGACATGGAGACCATAGAAAGCACGTCATCTCGTGTTGCACAAGAAGTTGAAATTCCATCTTCTTGTCCTGACTGTTTCCTAACTTGCAATGAATTTGTTGAAAAACTAGTGCATTTGTGCCAGAGACACAATTTAATTTTACAAAATAAAAATTGTCCTGCATGCCAAGGAACCTTCCCAATGGCTTCACGTTTTCCTCAAAGCAGCAGCACATCTTTATGAACCAACAGTTTAAGGTAAGCTTCATTACTTTATAGAGTATATTATAATGGTGATAGTATAACGATGTATACAGCAGTCCCATCACTTTGGATTTGGTTTGATGGATGTGTTAGGTAGTGGCTGTAAGGGGGGGGGGGGGGTGTCGCAGGGGCTAGGCCTAGGTAGGGGTACAGGGCCCTAGGTTAGGTGGTTGTATTAGGTTCGGTAGTGTCCCGAAAATCACTGTGGCCTTAAGGGGGGACGCAGGGGGGGCCCCCCCGGTAGGCCTAGGTAGGGATACAGGGCCCCTATGCTAGGTTAGGTGGGTTTTCTTAGGTTCAGTAGTGCCCTGAAAATCACTGTGGCCTTAAGGGGGGGTCGCAGGAGGGGCGGAGCCCCCCCGGTAGGGCTAGATAGGGGTATAGGGGAGGGGTGGTGGAAGGATAAGTATTCATTTATTGCAAATATCATTTGACGCCCCCCCCACCCAAAACCCCGGTTCCCACCCGGTGTCCCCCATAATTGTTGGGATGAAGTAGGGTCTTTCTGCATTCTGGAACAACTTGTTGTTATAACTCCAATTACATAGTAAATCTCTAAATCGGATGGTTTGCGGTCAAAATAAACGTTAAATTCGTTGAAACTACACTATTTCTGATGCAACAAATATATTTTTATTCCAGTTTCCCCATAATGGATGTAACTGTAAATTTACCTACATTTATATATAACCTTACCTGTGTCAACCAATATTCACTTCATGACCTCTGACCTAAGCTGGTTTTGATCCTTGGTTCTTCAATTTTGTGATTTTATGATATTATTGTACTGGGAGCCTTTGTAGGGTGATGGCCAGATCCCATAGAAAACGGGAATATTCTGAACTGTGGCTGTCGTTCTAAAAACGATTTTGGCGGGAAAATCTAACTTTAAAAAACCCACCTAACCTATGCTAAAAGCCGTATCCTTACCCAGGGGGGCTGCGCCCTCCCCCCAGAACCCCCCTTACACAACATATTTAAGATCCGTAGACCATTTCCAAACGTTTTTATTCTATACAAGATAACAGTCGGAGCGATAATAAGCAAATGAGGACGCCTGGCCGTAGCGCTACAAACTACCCTTGTACTGTATCACAGGGTAATATTAACTGGGGAAAAAACTATCTTTTTTGTATGAGTTACAGAAATAGACTTAATTTTTATACTCTTACATTATTGTGGAATATTTCTTAACATAACAAGGAAAGTACAGCATTGTATTTATATGACCATATATACATATATATGGATATATGCACACACACATTATATATATATATATATATATATATATATATATATATATATATATATATATATATATATATATATATATATATATATATATATATATATATATATATATATATATATATATATATAATGTATATATATAACGGATTTTGAGCGAAGCGAAAAATCTATTTTAGGGTGAGATGGCCATGTCGTCCTGAAGTAGCTTCCTTTGGGTATATATGACTACAGTGGATATTCCCAGAGAATTAGACTAAAGGTTTCACAGAATTCTAACTTTTGGTGTGAGTACCCTAAAGGTTTCCCTTTAGGATATCGTATATCAACAGGGGATGCATGCATTAACACGCCACATGGCAATCTGCACCCCACATAGTGTTTACGCTTTGAGGGGGGAAAAGGTGGCGAGGTAACTGAGAAGCCGTTCCAAAGTTACCCTCCTTCGTTACTGTTACGGTACTTGCAACGTAAACAAACAGTCTGCCATACTGTGTGACGTCATGTCCGTCCTCATTCCTAAGTCCAGCTTTCTACCGGCTTCTGCGATACAGTATAACAGGGAGGGGTCCTGGCAGGCTGAACTGGAACAGTTGGGCGGGTCCATCAGGACGACATGGCCATCTCACCCAAAAATAGATTTCCTTTTTTGGGCTCAAGCCATGTTGTCCTGATGGAAGTATACTAGAGATTTTTTTCCCATTTTAAGTGCCTTCTACTTCGACCAATATTCCTGCGGTCTGGCGACCGAAGAGACCGTGACATCTCCGTTAAATG
>NC_090767.1:18505241-18547679 GCF_036898095.1 Palaemon carinicauda
GTGGCCCAAAGCACTGGGACCTAGGAGGCCAATTAGCGCTCGCATACGTTTAGAAAAACTGAAAAATAGATTCCAAGTAGAGGAGGAATAGAAGAAGATTGAAATCGGCGCCAAGATGCAACTCTGGCCAAGTCTACAATTGCAAATAAACTCCATCACTATTATTATTATTATTATTATTATTATTATTATTATTATTATTATTATTATTATTATTATTATTATTATTATTATTATTATTAATTTAAAACCAAAACGTTACAGATATTGAGAAAAAAATAATTTGAGAACAAAATCAAATCAAAAACTAAAATCATGTTTTTTGTTTTTTTGTTTTTTTTCTTTTATGAATGTGACCGAAGGGGAAAGAAAGAATGGTGAGAGGTCTGGGAGAAGGATGATGATAAACGGGAAATGGAGAGAGAGAGAGAGAGAGAGAGAGAGAGAGAGAGAGAGAGAGAGAGAGAGAGAGAGAGAGAGAGAGAGAGAGAGAATAAAATAAGTATTTGATATCATTCGAAAGATCAGTGTTGGTGGCCTACTTGAAACAATGAAATTGCTAATTACTTTGACACTTTACTTCTCTAATAATATCGAGTTCTCTTGCTTGAGGGTACACTCGGGCACACACTTCTATCTCATTTCTCTTCCTCTTGTTTTGTTCAAGTTTTTGTAGTTTATATAGGAGATATTTGATTCAATACTGTTACTCTTCTTAAAATGTTATATTTTTCCTTGTTTCCTTTCCTCACTGGGCTATTTTCTCTGTTGGAGCACCTGGGTTTATAGCATCCTGCTTTTCCAACTAGCAAGTAATAATAATAATAATAATAATAATAATAAGATGCAATTGGTGTTTAGCTTTACAATTGATATCTTTTGTTAAAACATCAGAGTCGCTTTTTACATGAAATTTTATCCATATAAAATTAAATTCAAGGCAAAATGCAATGCAGCTGAACTGTTGATGAATAGAGGATTGACTGGCGGCTATAGTGGAAAATATTATTATTATTATCATTATTATTACAAACGAGGCTATTAAGTAAACTGATAATATTATAAAGGAATACACGAGAAATGACGTCTGTATTAACTAATTCATCGAATCTTTTGTGATGGAACTAATTTCATTGGACGGAGAGTCACCATAACCACGTTTGCTAACTGAACCTTTGTTGTAATTTTTTTTTTTTTTTGTTAATTGAATAAATTCTAAAACAATACAATCACCAATGTAAATATACTATATTAAACTTAGTTAATTGAATCATTTTATGATTATGTTGAATGAACAACAAATCTCTTTATTTCTTTTTATTTTGCTCATTTCAATTTTGCAAAAAAAACACGGCTTTATTTTCTGTATTTCTGAATAAAAATTATATGAATTTTTCGTTATCCTATTCTTCTATAAAAAGCTTAGTTGATTGATTTCGATCCCCGCCCCACTAATCTATTTCTATAGTATATAATATCAATAGTTTTTAGTACCAATTTCATGAAGGCTAAGTTACTATAATTGGGCTACTTTTGAGGCAACTGCCGCTACTTTTAAGGATTTGCACCGCGATTTGGATGTCAAGTTATTTGGCAACCCTGATTATGAAGGGCATTAGTACTAGACTTTCCAAGTGATCAATATTATCAGGAAGAACATCATTTGCTCTACCGTTTAAAAATGAACAAAATATAATTTTGTAAATGAAATCGATGCACGTCTAAGTGCAGTAAAATAAAACAAAATTTTTCATTTTATGAATGCAAGATCAAAGCAGAGATAATTAAACATAATCGTTCATCCAGGCAGGGGCCTCTCTCTTCCTTGGAGGCCGTACCTCTGGCGCTGATGGGGGAAACTTAGGCTTATGACCCACTTCGTCGTCGGTAGGAGTGGCTCCTCTTGTCTCATTGACGGGCAGTTCAGTGACCTTGAGGTGTCTTCTGTTCCTTATGGACGGATGCCCACTACTATCTAGTCTCACGATGTACTGTCTATGAGGTCGTTGCTCGACTATGATTCCCAGCCTGTCCCAGGCCTTGGTCATCTGGTTCTGAATCCTAACGTGAGTGCCTGGCTGTAAGGGCGTTAGCCTCCTGTCGCTGCCGCTTTCAATTATCTTCTCATTTTTCTCTGCTACTTGAAGCTCTCTTTTTCTAATGGATTTTCTCCAGTGTTGGTCTATCATATAGTTGAGTTTTGCAGTTGGTACACCATCCCGTAACTGTCTCCCAGTTGCCAGTTGCTCCGGAGATTTATCTATACCTCTTAGAGGCGTGTTCAGGTATTGTAGCATGGCCAATGATACCTTGTCGTTATCGAGGCTTCCAGTCCCACTGATACTTGTTCTAATTATCCTTTTCGCGGACTTAACCGCGGCCTCGGCTCTCCCATTTGACTGCGGATAGTGGGCCGATGATAAGCGTATGTCAACTCTCCATCTCCTGTAGAAGGTCATCATCTCTTCACTCACCAGGTTGGTGCCGCCGTCGGTAGACAATTGTTCGGGTGCTCCCCATCGAGTGAAGTAATGCCTAAGTTTTGTCATGACCTTTGCAGACGAGGTGCCATTGGGGAAGTGGGCTATTTCTAGCCAGCCTGTAAGCCTGTCACAATATGCCATATACATGCGTCCTTCGAGCTGAAACAGGTCCATGACAGTCTGTTGGAATGAATACTCTGGGACAGGGGTCATTTTCATGACTTCGGCAGGAAGTGATGGTGCGTGGGCGTCGCACGATGTACATCGTGAACGATGATGCTGGAGGTCACCCTTGATGCCTGGCCAATAGACTGAATGTCTCGCTCTCCTCAACATTGTATCTAGGCCTTGATGTCCAGCATGGAGGTTGGCGGTTATCTGGTGACGGAGCCCTTCGGGAATGACAAGTCGGATGCAGTTGTCGTTGAAACTGTATGTGACCAGGTTGCAAGATATAGAGAGACGTTCTCTGATGCCGTAGAAGGGCCTCAAACATGCAATTTCTTGAGATTTCTTCGGGTTCCAACCCCTGCATTCACTCGAGCGACTAGCAGCTGATATGCTGGGTCGTCCAGGGCTGCCTCTTCAACAGTTTTCTCGTCTATAGTGCACTGCTCCTGTAGGTTTTCTGCGATTGCTGACACCATAGCAATCGTTAATTCTTCGTTGAAGCTCGCATCCTGTCTATCTGGCGTCGTCCTCAGGGTAGGAAAACGAGAGAGAAAATCAGCAGCATGATTTCTCTTGCCTGGTAGATATTTAACATTGAAATTATACAATAATGTTTTCTCCTTTAATCTAAACAGTCTGGGGTTGGTAATGTCGCCGAGACTCCTATTGCCTAGTAACTTGACTAAGGGGCGGTGGTCCGTGACAATGGTTAAGTTCGGGCAGCCCAATAAGAACAACCTTGCCTTTTTTAAGCACCAAGCCACTGCTAGGGCTTCCCCCTCCACAGCTGCATACCCAGACTCGGCAGGCGTGAGGAACCAACTGCTGCAAAGTGCTTATCTCCAACCATCTCTACAACAGAAGGGGGTTTCGACGGAGGTACAACTGCAATATTGTTGGAGGATGACGAAGCCCACCCTCTCCTTACTCCAGTCAGTGACTGTAATAGTCGGCCGCAGCTTATCGTAGTAGGTGAGCCCGTCCTTGGCCAATTTGCAGACGATGTCTTGCACTTGACGAAACTTTTCCTGAAGGTGCTCATCCCAATAAACCTGTTTGCCTGAGGGCTTCTTCAGCAGGTCTCTAAAGTGGGTCATGATGGGCGCCGTTGTCAGGAAGGGGGCCAGCTGATTGACAAAACCATACCATGACCTGATGTCGGATATTGTGGGCTTTTGGGGCATAGAAAAACTTTTTATGGCAGATAAATAATCTTCTGAAGGCTTGCAGGAGTCCCAACCGACGTCGAATCCGACAAATTCCACTTCTTTCTTGCAAAACTTGAATTTTTCTGGTTTCAAAGTGATGCCCTTGTATGCACAGACAGTGAGGAAGTCGTACACATGCCAAAAGGCTCTTTCTATACTCGAATCGTACAGAAGTGTATCGTCCACACACTTAAACTTCCTGGGTACTTCTTCAATGGCATCATCGAAACGGCGTGTATATGCGTTGGAGGCAGAACAATGTCCCATTGGTGTCCTTCGGTATTGGTACCTACCCCAAGGTGTGATGAACGTGGTTAGGGGTATGCTCTCCTTGTCCAGTTCTACCTGGTGAAATCCCCAATAGGCGTCGGCCACAGTCTTGTATGAGCAAAGGGGAATGCTGGATACCATATCGAAGGGCGGAGGGGTAGGGTGCGTCTCCCTTCTACAACTTGCATTAAGTTTTTGGTAGTCGACCGTACGTCTGGGTTGCCGCGTTTTCTTGGCCATGACCACCATACGTGAACACCATTCCGTGGGCTCTCCAGGGGGAGCTCTTTGTAGGACCCCTCTCTTGACGTCCTCCTCCAACTGGGCTTTCACCTCCTTTTCCCAGTGCTTAGGTACCGACGCAGGGGTGTGGCAGGCGTAAGGAACTGCGTCAGGTAATAAGTGAATACGGTGGGGTTCCCCATCCATTACCGGGAGGGGTTCTCTCTCGGTGTTGAAAGTCGTACTTGAGAAATGGGCTAATAACCAGTTTTCTAATCTGGCAATATCCTCCTCACTAGGGGGAAACAGAATGGCCGACGGTCTCACGGGTTGATCAGTTGCTTCCGTTAATGTAAGGGTTGTACTAGCTGCTGCGGGGGCAGAGTCCGTTTAGGGAGCATGGTTAGGAAACGTTTCTGGCACAAGACCAAGTTTCTTGCAAGCATCCAGGGATAAATAAAAATCAATGGAGGACTTTACGAAGTATACTTCCTGAGTTGTATGCCTCCCCTTGTATTCTATGGTGCAAGAGGTTGAACCTAAACACTTCAGATGCAGGTTGGCGAGGTCTCGCAATCTCCCCTTTAATCTCAGCTTAGCTGGTTTTATGTTCAACGTCGCAAGAATAGCGGGTCCTGCAACACAAACCTGGGCACCAGTGTCCGGCACCGCTCGGACGCAGGACCACTCTCCTAAGTTGGCCAAGTATACATCAACACGAATAGTGGGTTGTGGGGAGGGCCCATTCCGCAACCTTGCCTCTGCCGCCACGACTACTGCAATCACTGCACCCGCTATGTCCGACTCCTCGGCCAGACCACTAACGTTATTCCTGGCACTCCGCCCTCTTCAACACTTCTTCAGGTGACCGGTTTTACTGCACCCGTAACATGTCGTTCTTCTTGCGGGACATGAAGAATACCCAGGGCTATGACGAGTACCACAATTACCACAAGGACGCGATTGTACTTTTACAGAGGTACTCCTGTCACACTTAGCAAGGGCGGCTGCCACCTCCACCTAGTGTTCCTCCTCGAACCCACCGAGAGCAGCCGCTCTAGGGGAGCTGCTAAGCCATGCCCTATTACGAAGGGCGTCGTCACGGGCGCCCTCGAATGCACTGCACATGACTCTAAGGGAATCGATATCACGGATATTATTGCATGATTGAAACACTTGCCTTGTGAGCACTTTATCACTTAGGCCTACCATGAGCTTGAACAAAAGCATATATTCGGATAAATCATGATTGCAATTAGGGCATGTGAATGCACAATCAGTAGCCTTTTGCGTACACTTGATAAAATAATCATTAAAGGACTCACTAGGCTCTTGGGCCAAATAAAAAAAACTCGAGCCACTGCACCGCTTGGTTAGAAGCTTTCACTACCATTTGCTTAACCGCATTGAATGGCCCTTCAGTAGACAGGGAACTCCACTGGGCGTCAGTATACCTAGAATCGAGGGCACGTTGCAATATCGGAACACAATGCAGCCTTATATAGTGAACTGCCTCGATAGGCTTCAACTTACAAAGTTGCAACCAACACTCTATTGACCGTTTCCAAGACCTGAAGGCTGCAGGGGACACCTCAGCCTCGCACTTTTCCGGAGCTGCAGACGAAGGGATCCTTGGTTGGGTGACATTGGTACCCCGGAGTGACAACGCTGTTATCTCGGCCTGAAGATTCTGGATGGCTTGTTGCTGGGTTTGCAACACTTGGTGAGCCTGCAGCACGGAAGCCGGCGACATCCTGACGCCGGTTCCAGAGGTTCCTGTCCTTGCAATCCTGCCCCTAGGAGATGCAAATGAGGGTCGTCTCGACGGTGGTGCCATGCTGTGCCATGGTTATTACAGTAGGTCCTCTTAAAATCCTACTCACTGCGCCATGTTAGATCTTAAACTAGGTAGGATCAAGAAATGACAGTCAGCGTTGTTTCGTATCTTCATTGCAACTGATGCTGCTGCATCATGCACAGCGGAAGGAAATACAGATAGCCCGTGACGTAGACAGTGACGTCACTTATGTGGGCGGAGCTTAGGCGCTGCAAGCAGCCTCATCTTACACACTCATACTGGCAACACACTTAAACTGCAGAAAATTCCCAGAAAGAGACGCCGCCATCTACCCGCCGTCACTCCAGATCCTGTCATCCGAACCACCTCCACTCCTGATCCGGCCACCGTGGCTACTACCGTTCCTGACCCTGTCATCCAGAGAGCTCCAGTGCCCTCACATCATCCGAATCCTTCCCCGTCCCAATTCTCCCCTTCAATCACCCACCAGCTAAACACCTTGCCCTTGCAAGACCTAGTCCCAATTGCCATCCACCTTTTCACCCGGGTCTCATCCCTTCGAAATGTCCCGATCCCCTTCAGACCTCAAGTCACATCCTCCCTTTCCCCCCAAACCAACCTCACAATCTCTAGAGCAGGGATAATTTCTTACACTTAAAACTGCTCCTTTCCTCTACTACTAATTGCTCTTCTCTCCTCTCCTAGTCTCTCTTACTCACTGGGACTTGCTTCAGTACCACTATTCTATGAATTGGATCGATTTTGGGTGCTCGTAGTCGTAGGAAGAGCTACACACCCGTGCGGAGCAGAGGCAATCGTTAATTCTCCTCATATATCTACTTTGACACAATGCTCTAGGTGCAGAGCAATAAAACACTACACATCCTCTTTAACTGAAATGACTTGGGAGAAACTTCTGGGCCCAATATATATAGTATACAGCGAGAGGTTTAACGAGCTGGGTGGGGAACGAGGTAAATGGGGTGAGGCACGTACAGTGTATGGGATTTGAAATCTTCGATCCTTAAAAATCCTTAATTGAGAATGTGGTTTATTATTCAACAGGTATTGCGGTTATCTCTGCCGCCTGTAGGTGAAATTGTTAAGAGAGATCTCGCGCTCGCGTAAAAAGAGGGCTGACTGTGCATAATATAGACATGATAACCAAATGGAAAAACTATACTGTTGGTGCAAGTGGCGTGAAAATGAAGTATAATTACAGATTCTATAGCTTTGATTTTACAGGCAGCGATGGCTACAGCTTCTCTTCTACTAAACCCAGTGATTCAGTGTAGACTTTAGATTCCAGAGTCCACAAAGATAATCATATCAGCCTAGGTGTACAGGAAGGAATGAAAGTAAATATACTGCACCTCTATCTCATCCATTACTGTTAGGAGGAGTAATAAATACTCTTTCCTTTTCAAAGATATTTTACTTTAACCAGCTTAAAGAATCCAAGGATTCACAAGAGTTGTTGTTGGGGTATTAAAGCCAACACTTGTCGTTGGCACGGGCCTTTCTCAAAATACAAACCTCCTTTCATTTAATGTTTCTGTTGGTAATATAATCCCCTTAGTACGGGGCAGATATACCCGAGATAGTGAAGAAAGTAAATGAATTTACAGCAAAAGGTTTTTTTTTCTTTCGCTGTGAAGGTGAAGATTTGTATGATGATTTCCTCATGATAGATTCCTGTTCCCATCCATCGCTTTCAGCAAGATTCTCTTGATTAACGTAAATTCCTGTTCAGTATTTCACTGGGATCCCTAAAATAGTTCTTGAGGGTGAGATGACTCTAGTAAGGAAAAAATTGATTAGTCACATTTGGAGTTTTATAAGTCTCTGCCACTGTATTTATATAGCGCTCCTATCCCCTTCGATTAATTCTGTTTTTAGGGAGAAATTCCTGGAATAATAATGAGTCTACTCAGATTCAATCTAAATATAAATTCTCCTCAGTAGAATTATCTTATTGTAGGCTTTTGTGGTTTTCTTTATTTCCTGAATGACGAGACGTGAAGGTTAGGCAACTAGCTTAAGGGAATATATTATAATAGTGTACAAATAAATGAATTACTGAATAAAAGATACAGGAAAACCCTGGGTGAATGATGAAATATGGAAAGGAATGGAGCTAAACAGAAAGAAAAGAGATAAGAACTTATAAAAGACTTTTTTTATGTAACCGCAAAACTCTATTAGCTATTTCCTGAAGAACAGTCGCTTTACTTTCAAAATATAAGTTAATGAGTAAATGATTACTGATTTATTTTTTTATTAAATAATTTACGCGAACTGTTTATTCAAAAATTTATGACATTAGTTAATGTTTGCATAAATAAAGTTATTTTTAGGATAGTCATCAGTTCTTGACATCGTATCTGTAACTTCAACTTAAAATTGTTCTACGGGCCAACCAAGGGAAAGGCCCGTGCCAACAACAAGTGTTGGCTTTAATACCCCAACAATTAAAATTTTATTCAGACGAACAGACTCCTGTAGCGAGGGCTAGACAAGTAATAAAAAACCTTTCCTTTCCCTACCTGTCTTTTCTCTTATCAAACTGAGTCTAATACTATCAGTGTAACCAGATCTTAATTGTGAAATTGTGCTATAGACTCCGATGAAAATTATGCTGAAGTCAGCTAAATTATGCTATATTTTTTGACGTAGTTATACCAAATTTCTATTGTAGTTTCCATAGCAAATATCATGGAGAAAATGCCTCGATAGATAATACTTCATTGATGTTTTATTCCAAAATTTAATTGTCTGAACTGTAAACACCAACCAAAACATAGATATGATAATGAAGGGATTTTATTGGGAACAGTTACATGACTGACAAAAGAAGATCTTATTGAAAACAATGGCTGAATTAGAAGAAAAAGAAATATATTGTGAGGGGATTTGTTGTTCCTGGATTTGATCATGTCATGTGTTAGATGAAATTTAGTCCATTTATCTGCTTTTCTTTTGTTGCAAGATTATGGAACGTTCATCCGAAAACAAGCTCCTGTCGTTGACTTCGGCCTGTGTTATTAAATACTTTATAATATCTTTTCACTAACATTATTTATTGACAAAACATCTGAGAGAGAGAGAGAGAGAGAGAGAGAGAGAGAGAGAGAGAGAGAGAGAGAGAGAGAGAGAGAGACTTTTAATTCTCGGTTCTTCATATTAACAACATTTTTTTTGCTGCGAAGATTTTCCCTGATTGCACATCAACCGTTTAATTAAAAAAAGCCGTATTATATATGTATATTGAAATTGATAGAACAATGTATAAAAAATAATACTAGCTACTATATGCATTTGAAATTATATTCAATTAAAATTACAAAATATATTGCATTCCTGTTTTTTTCTCATGTATTTAAATATATCAAAGTGATTAGGTCTTCTCAATACAACTATACCTTCGTACGGGCCAACCAAGGGAAAGGCCCTTGCCAACAACAAGTGTTGGCTTTAATACTCTCAACAACTATACCTTATGATTTATATTTCGGCATTCTAGATATTCTTTTTGAGGAGTACAGGTTAATTCCTGCTTCTAATTATACATATCATCATATTAATGGATCTTACTAAACTTCCCTGCAATGGTTCATGACGGTAGATGCCTCAACTATAAAGTTTTTATGTGTCGGATCAAATTGTACTGTTCATTTTGCAAAGACAATTTATTTATATTGTTTAAACCACAAAGAAGTTTAAATAGTATTGTTTGTACCACAAAGACATTACTTTAACCAAACCTTATTTACGAACATAAATTTCTCCCTCAGACGTTTTGTCAATAAATAATGTTAATGAAAAGATATAAAGTATTTATTAACACCGGCCGAAGTCAACGGCAGGAGCTTGTTTTCGGATGAATGCTCCATAATCTTGCAACTTTTCCCATATTGTAAAATCTTATTGTGATAAATTACACAATGCATACGAAAAACATATAAACTTTCTATGAATACCAGAATCTAATAAAATTATGGAATTAATAAGACTCGCTATCGATGAGAGCTTGCAAGGAGGTAAAGGGAACAGCCTGCTGTCAAATACTGAGGTGGGGACGGAGGGGTATTGCTGTTGTAACTCGGCGGTGAAATTATGAATTCGTTTATTTGTGATTTTTATGCAGAATATGGAACACTTACTTTCATACACTCCTCATGGCAGTATTACATAAATATCTAATTTAGAAAAAAATATATATAAGAAATACTGTCTACTGTATGTAGTTTAATTAAATTTTACATACGTTCAATATGTACCACTAATTATACCGTTCCATTTCCCTTAGTATTGGTTTTGAATATTTGTTTTTTTTTCTATTTTGAAGTGGTATTGATTATATATATTATGATTACAGCAGTTATTGCAATCATTAATTTTGAATTCCTACTATTTGCCGAGTATTGCAAATTCTCAGTTATTAGGATCTTAGAAAGTTGTAAAACTACCATTGCCGAAAATGTACCATAATCAAATTTTGGTTTCTCAAGAGAATAAAGAGAAAGTGGTAAAGTGTTTGCCTAACTTTCGCATGGCGACAGATCGATCCCAGCCCTGGTCCGTGAGTTTAAGCTGTTTACTGGGGAGGCCACTGCTATGGTAGGGAACCGCAGTGGTTTGTTGCCCTTGCCCGGCTGATGTTCTGGTGAGTATCTATTCAGCTGGAACTGAAACCAGACACCTCTTGATATCTATTAGCTCTATCTAATTATGAAAAACAAATTATATAATATTTTGAGCTACTTCTCCTCCTTGTGAATCTTAAAATTCTGATGTTAATTATTCATTCCCATAAATTGTTTTACTCATAATATGGTACCTGTGGAGGACTTTAATTTCGTTAACACTATACCCTTTACATAATATGTTCATCCTTTTTTATATATATTTTTAGAAATTTTACTTGAGAAAATACTCGCTCTAGTTAGAGATCTCTTGTTTGACGATACACTCGGGCACACTATTCCATCTTATTTCTCTTCCGTTTGTTATTTTCAATTGGTGTCGCAAGAATTTCCCATG
The DNA here is from genome assembly GCF_036898095.1 of Palaemon carinicauda. Taxonomy (NCBI): domain Eukaryota; kingdom Metazoa; phylum Arthropoda; class Malacostraca; order Decapoda; family Palaemonidae; genus Palaemon; species Palaemon carinicauda. Next base: position 18,516,437 of record NC_090767.1, read on the forward strand.
TGTGTACTATACGATTCATGACTGCAACTGTTCACTACATGTATCCACAGCTGCTCTGAAAACGTCCTGAACATCAAACAGTTAGTGGCACTCCACCCAGTCACCAATGCCATCTCAGGGTCTCGCACTAATTGCGGTCGCCACATATTCTTTCTTGCAAGTCGCATATTGCAGCTTGTTCTCATCAAACCCGCCTAACTATGTCGAAGAAAAGATTCTCAGCTTTTTTATCAAGCCATCAGCTTTAAAAGACTCCATGTAACCGTTTGTTAAAGTTGACCCTTGAGATCCACGTAACCATCTTCCTGTAGCGCAGATTCTTAGTGGTGTGAAATCTCCTAGGCTGTTTAAGAATACTAGAAATAGCAGGGATGATCAACAGACAAATTAGGTGTTTGAATGCCTATCAAAATTTTTGGTAAAATGATCTTTGCAGCCACAAAAAGTATTTCAGCTAAATTATTCCACTTTGAAGGAGGTTCCTTCCCTCCCTGATCCTGTATGTTTAGTAGGAAGTGGCATAACACCTGTTTTTGAGATCTTTTGCGGTTACATAAAAAAATCTTTTATAAGTTCTTATCTCTTTTCTTTCTGTTTAGTTCCTTCATTTCCTTTATTCCTTTCCATATTTCATCATCCATCCAGGGTTTTCCTGTATCTTTTATTCAGTAATTCATTTATTTGTACATTTTTACAATATATTCTTTTAAGCTAGTTGCCTAACCTTCACGTCTCGTCATTCAGGAAATAAAGAAAACCACAAAAGCCTACAATAAGATAATTCTACTGAGGAGAATTTATATTTAGATTGAATCTGAGTAGACTCATTATTATTCCAGGAATTTCTCCCTAAAAACAGAATTAATCGAGGGGGATAGGAGCGCTATATAGATACTGAAGGGCAATAATTTTGGCGATGAAGTTCACAAACCTTAAGGCTAGAAAAACAACTTCACTATCTGTGCAGAGACATAAAACTCCAAATGTGACTAATCAATTTTTTCCTTACTAGAGTCATCTCACCCTCAAGAACTATTTTAGTGATCCCAGTGAAATACTGAACAGGAATTTACGTTAATCAAGAGAATCTTGCTGAAAGCGATGGATGGGAACAGGAATCTATCATGAGGAAATCATCATACAAATCTTCACCTTCACAGCGAAAGAAAAAAAAACCTTTTGCTGTAAATTCATTTACTTTCTTCACTATCTCGGGTATATCTGCCCCGTACTAAGGGGATTATATTACCAACAGAAACATTAAATGAAAGGAGGTTTGTATTTTGAGAATTCAGTCTATAAGTTATCAGATGTTCGTTGATCAAAGTAACCCAATGAAGACCAAAGCTAGAACCGGGCGACTTGACCAATCCAGGGCTTTGCTTTTCTCTTATCATGAGGACCAGGAGTTAAAATTTAGATTACGGATGATGGGGCCTCTGCATTCTTCCTTGTGATGGCCAAAACGTTGGCATCTATAACATAGAAGGGGCTCAGGAGTATATTCTTCGATGGGGAAAGTTCCCCAGACTCCTAAGTCCAGTTTGGAGGGAGCTGGACCGGTGAAGGTGGCAATGAGGCGTCGAACTGGAACGTTGTCTTTGCTCGTGCAGCAAGCAGCACAGTCAATGTTGCTGCACGATGTTGCAATGGTGATAGACATCGTCACGGGATACCTGGTGATGACAGCTTTCTTCCTGATAAAAGCAGGATCCAGCAGCGTTAAAGTTGGGTCTTCCTGGAGGAATCTGGCTGTCTCAACGTCCTTGGGGTAGATGATAAGATCACCTTTCCTGTTGGGTCTTGCAGTGAGTTGCATGCCTGGCTTAGCAGCCATGGCAGCAACAGAGGCATAGGAGAGTTCGTTGTCAATATGTGAGAGCCGAAACTTTGGCAGAGGCTTCCTATAACTGTGTAGCTGGGATGTTCTCTGCAATAACAATGGCTTCTTGCAGGAGTGTCGTAAGGCAATCTGTGCAGTTGCAGTCCGAAGGTTAGAACTCCGTGATACCTGACGGTAATTCTCTTATAATATCAATCGCAGAAATATTATAGAGTAGGAAGCTGCCGGAGGAAACTTCCATCAGGACGACATGGCCGCCATCTCACCCTAAAATAGATTTTTCCTAAGTCAAAATCCCTTTTTGAATAGAAAATTGTACATAGTTCAGTGACCAGCAGTGTTCCAAGTTGCGGAGTGGTGTGGTGTCTCGTACTAAATCAACCGATTAATTCAAATAAAAACATTTCCAGTTATAGAAAAGAATACATATTTATTAAAAAATAATTTGATAAAAGAATAAAATTAATAATTTAAGTATTTATCGTCTCATTAGCTTTATATAACATAAAAATATTACCTTCAGATTTAAAGTCTGCAGTTCATTGTGATAGGAAGTAAAAGAAAATAAAAAAAAAGAAAAATATGGAGTTCTCACCTACGGGCCAACCAAGGGAAAGGCCCGTGCCAACAACAAGTGTTGGCTTTAATACCCCAACAACAACAATGAAGAAGGAAACTGAATTAAATACGGAGATATCTTTGACAGGTAAAGAGTATTTATTACTCTTCCTAATAACACTGCTTGTGAGATAAAATTTGTGAATTTGCATTTATTTCATCCTGTACACCTAGGCTGACACAGTTGTCTTTGTGGACTCCTGTACCAGTCTGTCTGTCTGTCTGTATAGATTGCCTTACCTTGTGTAAGACCCGGGCTCTTGCCTGTGGGCAGCCCGGAAAAGAATGTAATTTGAATTGTAGAGTGTTATACAGTATGTGTATAAGAGAACTTGTAACTTGAATAGGGTAAGAGTAATTGATGTTAGAGAAAAGGGATTCAATTAAAAAGTGAAATTATTACTTTAAAGTTTAATGTTTTAATCTACGTTAGATTTAGATAGCCGAAGCTAATTAATGTAAGGCCAAAAAGTAGTAGTAGTTTCGACTGAACTGCTTATCCTCATTCAGCAGCCTAGGATTTTGGTTGTTCCTAGGTGGGGGCAAAGGCTATTCACCCAGCATCCCACAGGCTGGAAACTGCAAGCAGATTCCAAATTAAGGCCCGTATAACTGAATGAGGGACAGGTCCCTCTAGCTACTACTAATCAAAGTAACAAGGGAAAAAGGGAGAGATTGACAGGCATGACAACGGAGAAAAGACCCCCGGTAGGGAGGCTCCTTTTTAGGTCCACGAAAAGGAAAATTTGTGATAGACAGAGTCTATCAAGTGAGAGAGAAAGTGTTAAAGCAGAAAGTCCCAGGGAAGCAATAGGTCGTGGGAAGGAGAGAAAAGTAATGTAGTCAGAGGCAGAAAAAAGGGCATACACTATCCCTAATAAAGGAAATTTTGATAGACCTAGTCTATCTAGTAAAAGAAAAAGTGTTATAGCAGGAAGTCCCAAGAAAGTAGAAGGTCATGGGAAGGAGAAAAAAGCAATAAAGTTAGAGACAGAAGAAGGGCTTAAATTATCCCAAGAGAATGCTTAAGGAATAGGTCTAGAGATGGAGTGCTAGTCAAGGGGGAGGGTACTAGCAAAAAGTTAGAAGGAATTTAATAGTAAAAGAGTTTATAATTAAAGATAGAGTTGGCGAATAAAATTAGAAAAAGATTGGTTGCTTAATTATAAATAGAAAGGAAGATTGTGTCTAGAAAGAGATGTGTTCAATCATAGAAATATCTAAGACCGAGGGAAATGTGTTCAATTTATGCGGGAAAGAATTGAGCTGCGCCGTGAACACGAGGGAAATTAGGCGGGAATACGATGGAATGTTCTAGAACAAAAGATGGCGTTGATATTACGTTGTAGAGCGAAGAGTAAGGGAGGGAGGGAGCGAAGGGGAGTGTGGGAGGGAGGGAGTCGGGAGGCGACAGGGAATAGCAAGTGATTGTGTAAAAGCATAGAAAAGCTCAGACAATTAGTACGAGAGTAAAGATGGTATTACGTAATAGCAGAGAGGGAGGGGGAAGGGAGGGGGAGGGGGAAAGGGAGGGAATTGTTCATGACTGTTGTCGATAGGCGACTAAACTTAATATAAAAATAAACTAAAATAAAAGAAAAACTTTACATTTACGTTAGATCAAAGGGAGGAGAGGGGGAAAAGAGGGAGGGGAAGGAGGGAAGGGAAAATCAGAATAACTTGTGCAAAGGAGATCGAAAGACAATCTATTTTTAGACTACGTAGTGGCTGTAAGAGCAAAAATTTTACGTTAAAATCGCGAAATTAGAGGGGGAAAGAGGGGGAAATAAGGGGAAAAGAAGGGGGAAAGGAGGGGGAAAGATAGAAATCATTATAGAGGTAGACTAGGGGATTATTACTAACTAATTGACAAAATATTTAACATCGAAAACTGGAACAAAAATGACATTTATTGAAAAGCAAAAATAAACACCAGCAAAATATTTTACGCTAATTCTCGAGTGAATGAATGGGAGATAGAGAGAGAGAGAGGGATAGGGTACGGGGAGGATAATGTTATGCTGATTGTCAAAAGGCGATATTTGTACAAATCAAACTATTAAAATTATAAAAAGGAAATCGCCGTTGAAATGATTAAGTTATAAACAGAATAATATTTACGTTATATTTCGGGAAAGAAAAGAAAGAGAGAGAGAGAGAGAGAGAGAGAGAGAGAGAGAGAGAGAGAGAGAGAGAGAGAGAGAGAGAGAGAGAGAGAGAGAGAGGGATTTGAAGAATAAAATAAATAGGAATGAATCGTAGAAATGAGGGAGCTGTGTAAGTCGAGCTACAAGGTGTGGCAGAAACAGGTTTTGAGGCGACGAAGGGCGGGTGGAGGGGGAGGGGGAGGGAGAGGGTGAGACCACGAAGGGTGGAGGGGGAGGGGGAGGGAGAGGGTGAGACCACGAAGGGTGGAGGGGGAGGGGGAGGGAGAGGGTGAGACCACGAAGGGTGGAGGGGGAGGGGGAGGGAGAGGGTGAGACCACGAAGGGTGGAGGGGGAGGGGGAGGGAGAGGGTGAGACCACGAAGGGTGGAGGGGGAGGGGGAGGGAGAGGGTGAGACCACGAAGGGTGGAGGGGGAGGGGGAGGGAGAGGGTGAGACCACGAAGGGTGGAGGGGGAGGGGGAGGGAGAGGGTGAGACCACGAAGGGTGGAGGGGGAGGGGGAGGGAGAGGGTGAGACCACGAAGGGTGGAGGGGGAGGGGGAGGGAGAGGGTGAGACCACGAAGGGTGGAGGGGGAGGGGGAGGGAGAGGGTGAGACGGGGAGTTACATGACTCATTGAATAGTTGCTTGGCGAGAAGCCAAGAGTGCGAGGAGGGGAGGATGTAGCCGAATGACATTACGTCATCGGTGGGGGGGAGGGGGTAGGGTTTAGAGGGATGGGGGGAGGATGTAGGAGGGGGATAGGGGAAGGGGATAGCGGACGACACAACACACAAGGCAATGAGTTTTCGTTTCGCTTGTCATCTGCATAGATTCTGTATAGACTTATATACCAACAACTTTTATTGATATACTTGTCATCACAAAAGGAATACAGTGGGATAGCGAAACGAAAAGGGGTTTAGGATAGAGAGGAAAGGATTTATACATAGACAATAAAATGGAAATCATTAAAATATATCGAGTGAAAGACTTTTTAAAATCATTTGCTCGATATAAGTGGCACTTACTTGATCTCTGGGTTTGCGTTTATAGGATAAGGGCACTGTGTGGATAGGTTGGGTTAAGGATAGGAAGGTTTTTGATGTGTAATAGTTAAGCAAGGATCTAGAAAATGCGATCCCATAATTGCTTGACTTTGCGCTTTCCCTGTAGATTGTAGAAGAGTAATTGTTCTTTTGGTAGGAAAGGGATCTGTATTGGATGGGATTAATATCCCTGAAGGATAGGGGATAGGTTCTGAAAATAGGAATAAGAGATAGGAATGTTACACTTCCTATGATATCAGGGTTTGTTTTTAGTTTTTAGAAGGGCTAAGGTGGCACCCGATTTTGGATAATTAGGTAAGGTTGGGAAGGATATTTGTGTGCAGTGAGCAGAGGGATCAAGAAGATGAGATCCTACATGTAAAGCGTTTGCTTACTTGACATGATTCTGTGACTTTGCAGGATAGGAAGGATATGTGTGTGCAGTGAGCAGAGGGATCAAGAAGATGAGATCCTACATGTAAAGCGTTTGCTTACTTGACATGATTCTGTGACTTTGCAGGATAGGAAGGATATGTGTGTGCAGTGAGCAGAGGGATCAAGAAGATGAGATCCTACATGTAAAGCGTTTGCTTACTTGACATGATTCTGTGACTTTGCAGGATAGGAAGGATATGTGTGTGCAGTGAGCAGAGGGATCAAGAAGATGAGATCCTACATGTAAAGCGTTTGCTTACTTGACATGATTCTGTGACTTTGCACGTTTGTAGACTGTTGGTGTGTACCTGTTTTAAGGAGGGGAAGGGCCTGTAGGATTACTATCCTATTTGGATAGGGGTTAGGATTTGTAAAACAATAATTTGTATTGATTCTGACAGTGAGTGATGAGTTCCCAGACTATAAATGATTTTTGGATTTGTGGATGTGATATTTGGAGGGATTTTGGTTTTTTTTTTTTTTTAGTTTTTTAACATTGTTATTTATTGATTAAAAACTGTTTTGAGCACAGGAGAGGAAAAAGGATAGGATTAGGATAAGTGGGAAGGCTTAATGAGTATGAGTGTATGAGCGAGTAAGTGAAATTTCAGTTGTAAACCCCTTAGAGTTAAAATAGGCCTAGGTTTGTGTTTGTGTTTAAGTGATTTTATTAGGCCTATGTTGGGACTTGGTTAATTATTAATGGCAAAACAAGTATTTATTTTAAAGGAATAGGGTTTTAGCTAAAATTCAAGTGTTATTACATTAATATATTTTATCTGGGAGGAGGATAAGAGCAAAGGAATCCCGAGAGTGCATGTGTATTTTCTAATATATGTTTAGTGACTTGTTCAGCTGTGTAAGGAGGGGGTAATGTGATGGATTGACGGAGGGGTGAGGTTTCTCTGCAAAAAAGAAGGTAATGAGACAAAGGTTCAGCTCCTGTGGGTAGATTACAATAATTACAGGGACGATCTTGGATGTCGATGATTTCCCAGCAGCAGCGGTAACCAAGCCTTAATCTGTGGATGATGACAGAGATTCCTCTTTTTGCAGATTTAGTTAGATCATGGGGGGATAAATTAGTGACTTCAGTATACCACGCAGCAGAATGAGAACCTTCTAGTAGTGTTTGTTGAATGAGACATTTTTTCTGAAAGTGACAATAGTCTGATATTTTCTTTTTAATTTGTTTGAGAGTAGGCTGGAACGTTGTGCTTATTGTGGTACACCTTAGAGCACTGTTAGCAAGTCTGTCTGCCTCATCGTTTCCACGAATACCAATGTGACTGGGGATCCAATTAAGGGTAATTTCTCTGTTCCTCTGGGCATGGGTAGCAGCAACAGCTTTAATACTAGAGTTAAGGATTACGTTATCTTTATTTTTACGGTTTAAGATTGTTTGAATTGCACCTCTAGAGTCGGTGTGTACTGTGGTATTACCAAATTTATAAAGAGAGTCTTCCAGGGCTTTTGCAATAGCAAAGAGCTCAGCCTGAAGTATAGAGGCAGTATCAGAGAGTCTCCAGCTACCAATAAAAGTGCTGGAATACACGGCTGAACCAACTGCAGGTATATTCCTGTCAACGGAGCCATCAGTAAAATAAACATTTGTAGAGCTAGTACTATTGATTGATTCTAAAGCGGCATCTCTCATAATTTGAGGGGAGCATAAGGCTTTAAAGGCTGGAAGGACAGTGAAGCTGGCCTTAATTGGATCGGGAATCCAGGGAGCTGGAGGAGTGTAATGATGATTAAATCTATCATGTTTAATGTCCGAAATTGTCTTCTGAATATTTAAATTTCTAGTTATTTTAATAAGACTTCCAATATAATGATTAGGGGGTTCATGGTCTTCATGCAAATTTAAAAGCGTTTTAATTTTGGTTTTAAGAGGGGAATTCCTGATGGTTTTAAGAGTTTTTGTTATTATACAGACAATACGGATATTGATTCTATCAGCAAGAGATAATAAGTTGGTTTCTTGCCTAAGAAGATGAAGTCTAGTCCACATGGGGGCACCTGTAATCAAACGCATGGCATTATTTTGAATCACTTCAAGTGATGAAAGAAGGATAGCAGGAATTGAAGTGAGAACTGGGGCGGCATATTCAACCAATGATAGTACAGCTTGCACATAGAATCTTTTCAATAAATGGTAAGAGGCTCCTTTAGCTAAAAAAGTGATTCTTTTCATCGCAGAAAATCGAGTATTTACCTTTTGTCTAAGTAATTTAACTTGATTATGGGGTTGCAAATGACAGTTAATATTGACACCTAAGTAAATGAAATTTGGGACCCACTCTATGGGGTTGTTATCCAAATAAAGAGGGAAGGGAGGGAAACTGTATTTGATGGCCATAGCCTTAGTTTTATGGGAGTTGATTTTTAAACCTAATTCTTTACATTCATGAGAAATGGCATTAAGAGCTCTTTGCATTTTTCGAAGTTTATCAGGGACACGAGATGGACATACTATGCAGATATCATCTGCATAGATGAACATCTCAATTCCCCATGGAAGTTCAATTACCAAGAGATTCTCAATGAGAACATTAAATAGGAAAGGGCTGAGGATTCCCCCCTGTGGAGTACCATTTTCCAGAGGGAGGAAAGGAGATGTAGCGCCTTGAAAAGTGACCCTTGCTTCCCTGTCTTGAGTGTACTTGTGAACCCAGGACAACAGATGACCTCTAACTCTTTTGCGAACAAGAGAGAAGAGGATAGCAGGTGCACTTGCAAGCTAAAAAGCCTTCTCAAGATCAAGGAAGACTATCAGGGCTTTGGAATCGTTGATGGTGGCCATAAGGTCTGTAATGCATTCCTGAGTGCCAATACCCTCAGTGAAAGCATACAGCCTATGGTGTAGGTTTCCAACCTTCCATTTCAGTCGGTTCAGGACCATTCGTTCTGCAACTTTTTCAGTGCATGTGATAAGGGCTATGGGCCTGTAGGCATTATCCTCTTTGGGTTTAGGGATAGGATGAGTGTCTTGTTGCCTCCAGAGGATGGGCCGCACTCTCTCAGTATGAGTTTTATTTATGAGAAGGAGATATTTTTCCTTGGCTGAATTACCCATGTGTTTAAGCATGCTATAAGTAATGAGGTCAGCGCCAGGTGCGCTATCATTGGTCTTATGAAGTGCCTCATTAAGCTCATGCATGGTATACAGACTGTCAGTGTCATCAGCCATGTTGCAAGCAGCGGTAACCATATTCATCCTGATAGGGTAAAGGACCCTTTGCCGTTGTTGTGACTCAAGAGAGAGGTTATCTGTCTTGGTACGGTTAGCAAACCCTTGTGCCAATTTGAGAGCTTCAGCAGGAGGATCTGGGTGAGAGACCCTTGATTTGGGTCTCTTACCGGACACTTTGTTGAACCAGTTCCAGATTTTCTTTAACGAGGTAAAAGCATTAACCTTGGTGCACCAGTCAAACCATTTTTCTTGTTTTACTTCCTCTGCAACCTGAGCAGAGTGTGAAACTACTCTAGTCAGGTTCAGATGAAGAGCATCAGTGTTGTTTCTTCTGAACAGTTTCCTGATGCAATTAAGTCGCTTATTCATGGCCTTGATCCTGGGGTTGTAGTACCAGGCATCTTTATGATCATTAGTATAGGTCTTTCTCTTAGGCATAGAGATAGCGGCTGCCATATTTAGTTGATCATTAAGGGTTTGTAGGATGATATCACAAGTCTCAGGAGGATCAACAGAATAGTTGTCAGCCCATGTTGTCATGTGCTGCTCAAAAATATCCCATTTTGCAAAGTCAGGGTTCCATCTCCTTGGGGGAGGAGGAGGGTCAGGCAACTTCTCTAACCATAAAGAGAAAATAATGCCATAATGATCGCTCGTTAAAAGAGGATGCAGGTCCCAAGAGGAGTTATTGCATAGGTTGCTAGAGACGAATGTAAGATCCAATCGTCCCCCAGCAATATGTGTGGGTATATCAACATTGTTGAGAAGTTTCACCCCAGGAAAATCCTCAAGCAATGAATGAAGGTGGTTCCCAGTAATATTAGTGGGGGATGTTGACTGAAGGAAGGGATGATGGGCGTTGAAATCTCCTGCAAATAAGGTATCCCGAGTCTCAGCAGCCGCAAAAAACAGATTGGCATCTATTACTTTTGTAGGACTTTTGTAAATGTTATGTATGGCAAGTGTAGTGTTTGAAAGGGTAATCTGAATGCTAAGTGATTCTGCATCGTGGCAATCTATATCATTAATTCTTTTGGAGGGGATTGTATTTTTGATTAGTGTAAGTAAGCCACGAGTAGTGTTTGTAAAGTCTTTTCTGTAAACAGTGTAATTAACAAATGAAAATTTAGTGTTTTCTTTAAGGAGTGTTTCCTGCAAAAGAATAACATCTGATTTTTGTACAGCCACTTGAGACTGTAGAAGTGCAAAATTTGTCCTCAGACAATGGATGTTCCATTGTAAGACATTGAGTCTATGGTTATTCTCTGGTAGAGGGGAGGAAGGTGGGCTCATATCACTGTCAGAGTCCGCGAAAATTATTGTTGTAATAAGGCTTGCGATAATGCATCGCAAATATACCTTATGGCGGACACAAAGACGTCATCAAGGATTAGACCAGGAAAAATTTTTTGTATGCAGGTGACTATGGCTGGTTCCAAAACACTGGGTTGGAGTAGGAAGCTAAGGATAGGATGGGAAAGTATAGGTGAGGAAGATGATTGGGGAGGATTTTTCTTAGGAAGGGTGGGATAATGAAGGCTGGAGGAAGTGCTAGGGGCTGGAGGGATAGAGTCTTGAGGAGTTGAGGGTTGGGGGGTATAGGTTAATTCTGAGGGGGTTAAAGGATGTTGTTTGGGGGCAGGGTTAGGAAGAGATTGGGGGGGGTGTTGTACCTGGGGGATCTTGGAGATCGGGGAGGTCTTTGGGGTTTTGGTTGGGGGGCTGGAATTTCATAAAGGGAAGTGGGTTGTTGAGGGGAAGGAATGGTAGGTCTAGGTTTGGGAGGAGAGGTTTTAGGTCTGGTGGAGCTTGCTAAGGCAGCACCATAGGAGGGATATTGGTTTTGGGGCTTGGGTCTAGGATAGTAGGTTTGGGTGGGAGGTTGTTGGGGGGGAGGTTGTTGGGGGAGAGGTTGTTGAGAAGGACCAGCCATTTGCTGACTCTGAAAATTCTGGTTTTTTCTATTATAAATTCTTCTAAGTCTCTCATGGCATCGATCATTCCATGTATGGTGAGATCGATGACAAGAGAAACATCTGGGCTCTGTTGGCTCTCCTGCCTTATACTTATCTAGACAAATGGAGGTGTCATGCCGTCTGGAACAGACACCACAAACAGGGTGGGTGGCCTTGCAATTTTCTTTATGATGACCATATCTCTGACATTTATGACATCTCAGGGGGGGAGGGGTGTATTCCTCAACCGGGAATTTACCCCAGATTCCAAGGTCCAATTTATTTGGAGGAGGTCCTTCGAACGTACATTTCACCTTGTTAGAGATGCCTCCATCCTTAGGGGAGCATCTCTCTGCTTTGACTATAGCCTTATGGGCCAACAGTCGGTTTACGTTATATTTGTGGGAATATCCACACACAATATAGATTCTCCTAAGTTTGGAGGGATCGAGTTTGATAAGTGAAGGCATGTTATTCAATATATCAAAGGCTGACTGATCACGTGGATTAAGGATCATGTCCCCTTCTAGATTAGGCTTAACTGAAATGTTAATTCCTTTAAACTGGTTTTCAATATTGATTACACTGTCATAGGCACTGACTGTGTTAGTACTACAAACTTTAAATTTAGAAAAGTTAGTATCAGTAGGAGGGACAGGAACTTTAGCTTGCTTACCTTTCTTTCCAACCAGTATAAAAGGATTGTCTGTCTCTGAGTTGTCATTGACAGTCGAGTTGTTATAGTCTTTGTCAGAGTCTATGGGTCTAGTAGGTCTAGGAGATCCAATGGGTGATGTTTGCGATGTTTCATCGTCAGAGGTGTTGAGGTTCAATTTCAGGGCGATACTTTCGCTGCTAGAGGAAGTGAGATGGTGCTTCTTAGCAGCTTGAAGATCAGGAGGAGGGGAAGAGGGAGCATTTCTCTTCCTTTGAGAGGTGTCGATTTCCATATCCTTTTGTATTGCCAATTGTTCGTCAACAGGGGTGGAGAAAGTGCTGAGGAGTTCCTCCACCATGGGGTCAATAAGGGGGCTATCTTCCTCTGCTATTTGCAGAGTTGGAGGGGAAGAGGCATCCTCTTCATCTTCCATAGCGATCTCTCTACGAAGGTATGAAAACCCCGTAGAGTTATTTTCATATATAATTCGTAATGAAAGTTGCTCTTTTTTTTCCGGATTCTACCGAGGCAACCAAGGAGCTCCGAGCTCTCGCGTCTAGCTGCAACTGAGGTTGCAAAGAGACTGACTGTACCAGAACTCTACCGAATCACTGGGTTTAGTAGAAGAGAAGCTGTAGACATCACTGCCTGTAAAATCAAAGCCATAGAATTTGTAATTAAATTCAATTTCACGCCACTTGCACCAACAGTATAGTTTTTCCATTTGGTTATCATGTGTATATTGTGCACAGTCAGCCCTCTTTTTACGCGAGATCACACTTCGCAATTTCACCTACACGTGGCAGAGATAACCGCAATACCTATTGAATAATAAACCACATTTGTAATTAAAGATTTTTAAGGAGTGAAGATTTCAAATCCATTACACTACGTACCTCACCCCCATTTACCTCGTTCCCCACCCAGCTCATTTCACCTCTCGCTGTATACTGTATATCCATTTACTGTAGTGAAAAATTACAACTATGTTTGAAATAAACCAAATTTTGATTAAGGTGATGTTTCACTTACTTGTATCATATTTGTAAACAAAAACAGCAAATTATAATATTTTCCATTGTTATGTTTAGACTTTCTAAAGCAAGTGATTAACCGTGCGTGGTCTGCCGTCGTTAACCTCAATTTTAGGATCAAATAACTCCCTCATTATTATGGTATGCTATTGAAGGATATTTCATATTTCCTAAGAGAAAGAATTATTGCTAAAATATATGTTTTAGTTTATGAAATAAACTGTATTTCTGTTTAAGAAAGTATAAAAATTGAACTATAGGTGAGTTTTAACAAAGCTTACAACTTTACATCTTCATCATTAATGAATATGTAAACATATCATCTCTTGCCAAAGATGTAAACAATCCTAGTTATCAAAATTAATGTTTTTGCTGTAATATTTTGAAATAATTCTTGTTTTTATTATCACTTGCTAATGGTAGCACCGAAGCGGCTCAGGGATGTAGTCTGTGATGGGGAAGGTGACCCATATTCCTAAGTCGAGGGTAGGGGGTTTGGTCCCATTGACTGTGGCGATTATGTTGTTGACAGGAACTTCATCTTGGTCTTTGCGATGTTGTTGAGAGAGAGGTGGCTATGTCTAATGGCCTGGATGATTGGGTATCTGGAGACGATGACTTTGCGCTGCTTCTTGGCAGGATCTAGAAGCTCCAGTGAGCTTTCTTCCATGAGGAAACTGACACTCCTGATTCTTGGGGGTGAGAATGAGCTCCCCTTTGCAGTTTGGTCGAGTTGAGAAATTTGATTAGGAGTTGGCAGAAGCAAGGGCGGGAACTACGGCTAAGGACTGTTTTCCTTCAGTGGGGTGGATCTTGAACTTGGGCAAAGGTGCAGCGACTGGCAGAGAGCTGTGGGATTGTTGCAGTGGCTTCATCCAACGGGTGGGTGAGACATACTGTGCAATTACAGTCTCGGTGGTGAATTCCAGAGAGTCGAGCGGGACACTTTCAGTGGGTTCCTCAGTTTTCTGTGGCAGAGGAAGGTGGGCTGGATGTCAGTTGGGTAGGAGCTGGGTTTGGAGTAGCTGCATTGGGTATTGTTTGGTACGAGCTGGAGGCCGGTGGGTCCGATGAAGCCAGAGTTAGGCTAGGGGCAGGCTGTGGCTGGGAGTAGGTGAGTCTTCCAGGGAAAGCTCAGCCTGCAATGGTTTGACATTGTTGGCACTGGCACAGGCTATTGTAGACCTGGTCTTCTTCTTTTTGCTTGGAGGTGGGAGGGCAGCATCCCCATACCAACCCTCGTGCATGTGAATATGTTGTTCTCTAGCAGCTTTATCTGGAATATCTGGATTCCTCCTTGGGAAAATTCTGCTCTTGTAGAGAGGCAGGTCCCTTCTCCTACGAGTCACATTCAGGAAGAGTGCATCATGGAATAGAGTGCAATCATCACACCAACAATAGATCTGATAATGGCAGGCTTCAAAGTCCACCTCAATATTCAATTTGATTATGAAATGACTCCATACATAATCTCTTGAATAAGAGTTTCTGTGACATGGAATGCACCTTTCCTTGGAATCTGGTAGGCAGAAGCCCTGGCAGGGGAGGTCATTGGATTTGTAGATGGTATTACAGATGAATGTCGGGCTGTAAGAGCTCATGGTAGGCAAGGCGAGGGAGCCTGGTGTCCCCTGTGCCAGGTAAGCCGATTCTTGGGCTAGCTGAGACGTCCTTCCTCTTTGAGGGCTGAGCTACGACTGATTTCACTTAATCACACAACTACAGTATATGATTATACTGAGCATATTATATGAAGTTAAGGTAATCCTTCCATACAAACAGAGCAAGTGTTTGGTTGTTATTGTGCCGTAACCAGAGAAATGAATCCAATCTAGTACTATCTGGCCAGTCAAAGGACCCAATAACTCTCTAGGGGTGGTATCTCATTGGATGGCTGGAGCCATGGCCAATCTACTACTTATAAACACATTGAGAAATTCAAATATAGACATTTTCAGATATAAGAAAAAAAAGGAATAATTTAAAAACTGATTGAAAGAATAATAAAATCAATAATTGTATGAATTAGAGTTTTATAAGCTTTATATAACATAGAGATGTTACTTTCAAACTCAAATCCGCTGTTGTATGTGACAATAAGTAATTGAACCAATAGATGTGCGTTGCTACGGGCCAACTTGCCAACAACAAGTGTTGGCTTTAATACCCCAACAACAACAACAAGATGTGCGTTGTCCAAAAGAGTATAATCTTTGAAAGGCAAAGAGGACTTGATTCTCTTCCTGGTAATATTGATTATAGTTTATATAGTGCAGTTATATTCAATAGTCCCTGCACATTTTGGCTGTATTTCTGATACCTTAATTACACGCCACTTGCCTTGCCCGAAATGATATGATAGGTGTATCTCATACGTTTAATGTCTAGCAAACAATCTAGTCATTGGAGGTTCTCTTTTTCAACACAAGAACATCCACATCTATACATGGACTTCACCATGTGGCAATTACAACAATCAGACAGATCAAATTGCCATTAATGAAGAGAGAAGGAGGATTCTGAGAAATGTAAGAAGCTATAGAGGTGCAGATATTGGTAGTGACCACCAGCTCCTCCTCATTGCCACACTGAAATTAAAACTGGAAGCCCCCAACAGAAAGGTAGATAGAATACTTAGGTTTGATACAACTAAGCTTTTAGAAGAAGAGCTCAGAGAAACAATTGCAATTAAATGTAGGAATCGATTACATTGGATCCTTTTATCGGGTTATGGTTCATTCATCCTTTACCGACATACAACCGAATAGTCTGGCCTCTTCTTTACACATTCTTCTCTGTCCGCATACACCTGACAATGCTGAAATTCCCAAACAATTCTTCTTTGCTTAAGGGGTTTAATACTGCACTGTAATTGTCCAGTGGCTACTTTCTTTTTAAGGGTAAGGGTAGAAGAGACTCTTTAGCTATGGTAAAAGCAGCTCCTTTATAGGAATACAGTATAACACTCATCGATACTGCAGTATATTTTACTGTAATATACTACTGTATCACTAAAGCTAAACTGAACTGTAAGTGTTCACTGTTTTCGTCCGGACGACTTGACTGACCCCGCACATAGCCTACATTTCTGTAATTCTGTGCTTTACAATATTTATACAGTACAATTTAACATTAACTAAGTGTATTTATTTCATAAACGACCTTTTTGTATGAAGTTTTACACAGCAATCTTTAAAAATGGTGCAATTCCTAACGGTCGTCCCTCACGCAGTAATACGACGTCTACAGTAACCCAGTAATGATATTTGTGGTGTATGTATCATAGCAGCTGAGCAGCATGTGGAAGACTTAGTAACTGAAACTACAGTTTACTGGATTTTTTTAAGTGACTAGACTGTACAGTCTTAAACTGTGCCACCTTATATTACCCCTTGCCCAAGAGCAACAACGAATGCCTTCTCGTGTCGTCCAGGAATCAGCTATCATTTATCTCTCAGTCATCTTTGACCCTATGACTCGCCCTTCCCCAATCCTACGAGGGCATACCGCAGATGTGTCTTACGCCTTAGTGAAAGTTGATGGAGAAGGAAGTAGTGGAATGTCAGGAATCCCTCAAGGTGAGGAAAGACATATGAATGATCTCTGGAGATGTGTCCTGAGGTTCATAACCACCGAAGCTATATTTTTTGAGAATAAAGTTCTCTTTGAACCTTTTTGAGTCCTGCTTATGAATTTGGGTATTTTTTTTACAGACTAACTAAATAAACAATTAAACACAAAGTGACTTAACATGAGGTATGACTTGCCAAATCATCAGTCCACTTAGGAATACCTCCACTCTGCCATCAAAGGAATTGCTCACCAGCTCCATTGGTGTTTACTCCCCTGTTCACTCTAGGAATCTTAGTAGTTGACTAACCATGACGTCTAGGGGCCCAGGTACAGTAGCTCTTACAATGAGAAGTAGGATCTTTCCCCAAAATAGAACACAAAGAGTCATTACTTCAGATTCTTGCCTCGGCGAATTCCGGGAGGCGACAGCGCGATTCGTACCTCAGCAGGAATGACCAGCTCGTCATCGGTCATCCAATGGGCACAAACACCAATGTTCTCTTCGTTGGTCAGCCTCAAAAGATTGACTGATACCTCATCCAGTTCTGTTGATGATGAAAACATGGCCACACTGATACATGTTAACGAGTAGGAAGAAACGATGATTCACTCTCTGTCAGTCATCAAAGTAGATGAGTGGGTGGTTTGCCACGACGAAGAACTGTCAGCCAGGAGTGTGGTAAAAGACTAGCTCAGTTGTCTAGTAACTGTAGTAGGTCCAGAGGAATCCATATATCCTCGTAGGGTGGAAATATCTTCCAGTCGAACGGGAAGTTTCCAGCCATTAGCCTCTTTTATGCAAACCCTGTGGCTGGCCAGGAGGAACCTTACCAACACTCTTTGCACCAACTCTCCATCTACACCTTTCTTCTTTTCAAACTAAGGCGTCATTTGCTCAACCAAGATTTGGTCACTCAGAGTCTCGGGAGACCATATCAGCCTCTCGTTGGCCTCAAGCCGAGTGGCATTCAGATCAGGTATGTCTTTGTACTTGGCAAATTAGATTTCATATTGGCCCACATTCTTTTGTCTGTACCATGGCCTTCCATTGTCCTCGATTAGAGTTCTCTTGCTTGAGACATGCTGTTCTGTGTTGTTGCTCTTCCTCCTGTATTTGAAGTTTTTTATAGTTTATATGAGAAGGATCTAATTTCATGTTGTTACTGTTCTTGAAATATTTTATTTTCATTGTTTATTCTTCTCTTGTAGTTTATTTCTTTGTTTCCTTTCCTCACTGGCCTATTTTTCCCTGTTGGAGCCCTTGGGCTTACAGCATCTTACTTTTCCAACTAGGGTTGTAGCCTAGCTTGTAATAATAATAATAATAATAATGATAATAATAATAATAATAATAGTATATTGGATACTCTGTCTTATCTCTCTTCTAATAACTTGGTATTAACTAGAATCGAACACAGGCCCATCTCATCGCATCGCGAACAGAGTTGGCTTACGACTGCGATTTGAGAGCGATAGAGCTTGGGAGATACTAATTGTAATGGAATGTGTTAAATGGCCAGACACTAGCCTAAAATTGTCAGCTTATATAACTGATTCGTGTTTGTCACTCGCACCAGGATCCTAAGGTTAGTTGGAAGGAGGTTGTTTGTGTGTGTTTGTTTGTGAACAGCTTCCCGGCCACAATTTTATTCGCAGAGTAATAAAATTTGCTGGTATTAACTTTTATGTAAAAAGCTAGATGAGATTAAATTTTGGAAGGTCAGGGTCAAAGAGCAAGGTCACGGTCAAGCAAAATGTCCAATTCACGTAATCAGCCATAAGTTTGGACATCGTTGTCACAGAGACTTCAAACTTGGTTCATATTTGAGTGTGTGAAAATCCACGCCAATTAATACATGTTAAGGTTAAAGGTCAAGATCGAGGTCGAGCAAAAGGTCGAGAAATAAGCTCCCTAGGTGATATATATACACACACACACACACACACACACACACATATATATATATATATATATATATATATATATATATATATATATATATATATATATATATATATATATGAAACTCCTATCTAAATTTTTCTTCAAGTTCCAATCTCTGCATTTCCTTGTCTCTCTTCGAAGTCTTCTCCTTGGGAATATCCTCTCTTTCTTTCCCACACTGTGTCCAAGAACTGTCAACCATCGCCTTATAGCTTATTTGTCTATTCTTCTTTATAAGGATCAATGAAATATTAAATGCCGACGGCACACCTCATGCAGTACACTGTAGGCTTTCCCTAAAGGGTCTATGCAACGTGTCCCTGATATGAGAGAGAGAGAGAGAGAGAGAGAGAGAGAGAGAGAGAGAGAGAGAGAGAGAGAGAGTTTGATACTGAACAATAGGCCTACTAGGTTGGTTTGCTTTGAGGGATCAGACAAAAATCTCCCACCATCACCAATTCGCAGTGGCCAACGTGGTAATGAAAACTGGCCAAACCCCAGACATGAATAAGGACATGTCTGAGGCCTTTGTCCTGTAGTTTATATATATATATATATATATATATATATATATATATATATATATATATATATATATATATATATATATATATATATATATATATATTAATTTGTACGTAGATAATTTAATTTTTGATATTATCACTGGAAGAAATTATTAATATTTTGTTATTCATCTTAATTCATGTTTTCCTATATCATGCTTATTTCCTTATTTCCTTTCCTCACTGGGCTATTTTTCTCTCTTGGAGCCCTTTGGCTTATAGCATCCTGCTTTTCCAACTAGGGTTGTAGCTCAGCTATTATTAATAATAATAATAATAATAATAATATTCAAAGTTTTTTATATTGTTAAAATATATTAATGAAATTATTTTCTTCAAATTTGTTGGCTCAAAAAATGCTTAAGTTATTACAGAAAATGACTCTCTTTGGAAGAACCAACCACCTTGTTTGCTTGTTAGCCAAGGCCTTTCAATTCTTCAATTCAACTGTTTATTATACTAAATTTTACTTTTTATTCAATTTCCAATTTGGCATATTAATTTACATAAATTTAGTATTGATTTATGTGAAATACATCACTGTATATTTTGCTTTGAAAATACACTGAATGAAAATTGATTGGAAGACTCCAACCAATAGGAATACAGCTTCTAAGTATCTTAGCCAAAGAATGAATGTTTAAGCCAATGAGAGACTGGCTTACAAAGGGGTTCTGTTGGAGGCTTCTGATTGGCTGGGGGAATATACAATGGTTTTCAGAGCATTTCCCTACGAGCCCTGAAGGAGTGAAGATCAAAGGTCAGTTGAGTGGTAGATTTAGAAATTGATTTTGAATTTAGATATATATTAATTGGTAGGATTTTGCAGTTATCATATCTATAGAAAAATAGACATTTTATTTGTTAATATAAGACGTTGGTTTGATTAAAATGTAAGAAATATGATGAAAATTGGCCCAACATTAGACATAATTAAAAACATGTCTGAAGCCTTTGTCCGGTTGTGGACTAGAAATGGCTATATATATATATATGGTAAATTTGTAGGAGAGCTCCGCGGAAGATCTTGAAGAATTTAAACACCTACAATTCACTATTATATCATATAGAACGCTTATATATTAGTCAATATATGAGCAGCTTCTATTTAACGAAGATATTCGTGTGTATAGTTATGTTTCACTTGGATTTTTTCTAAGTGTTTGTTTTTGTTTACTGTGTGATGTCTTGGCTAAAATGAGCTGTTTCACCGCCTTACTGCGTATGGCAAACTAGTTCTCAATGCTATTCTAACCAATAACAGGTGCTTTCTTGACGTCACACTGTTTGAAAACCAATCATGGCGGTTTTTACAAATCTAGCCAATGCTGACACTTATTACTTCACTTATCCCTGCTATTTTTCCACCAGTTACCACAGTTTACGTGAAGTTCCGCGGAGGAATATTTTTGCACGTCTCGGATCTCCCTTCAAACTGAAAAGCTCATTTTGCCGTGAAGTATGGAGCAATTAGCAGGACCTTCATCCCGTTCCGACTGTGTCACTTGTGACAATTGCTTTATTTCTTATGGGGATTTTTGTGTACATTATTCAGGGAAAGTTGATTTGCTAATTGCATTTGCTCAACGTCATGGTTTGATTTTGGCAGAGAAAAAGTGCCCTAATTGTGAAAATGTGTGCCGTATAGATTACAACAAATTAGCATTCCGGTGTGATCGTAGTGTGGTTACTCGTGGGAAAAGGAAGAGGAGGTGCAATTTTTTCGTGTCTTGTTTCAAAGGTACATGGTTTGGAAACGCAAGGTTAGATATTGAGACTAATTTGAAGTTTGTGTTCCTTTTTTTGCAAAAGGCGTTTTCATTTGAATTTGTTTCGTTTGAACTGAAACTCAATGTGGCCTTAAGGGGGGGTCGCAGGGGGGGCGGAGCCCCCCCCCCCCCCCGGTAGGCCTAGGTAGGGGTACAGGGCCCCATAGGCTAGGTTAGGTGGGTGTCTTAGGTTCGGTGGTGCCCTGAAAATTACTCTGGCCTTAAGGGGGGGGTCGCAGGGAGGCGGAGCCCCCCCCCCCCCCGGTAGGCCTAGGTAGGGGTACATGGCCCCCAGGGTAGGGTAGGTAGTTGTATTAGGTTCGGTAGTGCCCCGAAAATCACTTTTCTCCTCCTCCCCCCACCCAAAAACCCCGCTTCCCACTGGGGTCCCCCATAATTGTAGTAGTAGGTTTATGCTTACATTTTCTGTGTAAGAGTTAGGTGGTTGTAGGAGGATTATCTCACAGTTTCAAGGTAACTGTAGCTCTAATTTACTGTTTTCTTTCGTTTTCTACTTTTAGAAACTTTTAAATCGAGCGCGGAGCTCTCCTACACCATTATATATATATATATATATATATATATATATATAGTAGCTTTTTCTAGTCCAGTGCAGGACAAAGGCATCAGACATATTTTTATTTGTGTCTGCGGTCTGGCCATTTTTCATCATCATGCTGGCCAGTGCTCATTAATGGTAGGAGATTTTTGTCTTCGCTCAGAGCAAACCAACCTAGTATATGTGCCCCTGACTAGTACACCTTTGCTGATCATGGTGATACGCAAACCCTTTCACCTTTTAAGGTTTCTCAGAAAGGATTGCTTCGATTATATGTCTGTGTAAAGTCATTGAAACATCGTAACCTATTTTATGAGGTCATAAACACGATAATATGTATATATATATATATATATATATATATATATATATATATATATATATATATTATGTACATATATATATATGTATATATATGTATATATATATATCTATATCACCGGTAGTTGAGGGATTGAGTAACTACCTGTCATTAAGGTGTGACTGACAGGTGAGAGAGTTGATGGTTGGACCAAGTGGACCACGAAATTTAGACTTTTTTTTATCCACGAATAATGTTGGTCAGAGTTGAAGTTATTTATTTTGTTTTGCCTTTTTCAATTGTAAAATCTTTTTATGCTAATTATAATAATTAATCGGACTTAATTTATAAATACAGCGAACTGATATGTCCATTTCTGGTGTATTTAATTTATACATTACTGGTGTATTTTTTTATTTTACTTATTTGTTCTGGCTAATAAACATAAATAAATTATTATTCCTGATGTAATTAAAATTATATTAATATAATTGCAATTAATACTGATGGCATTTCTTACGAGTGTAATTTAAATTGCTTAAAATTGGCCGTAGAGAAAAGCAATAAAAATCCTGGAATAAATATTGCCATATATTTATCGTTTTTAAAAACGGATATATTGACGTAAAGGAGTGATATTACAGTCACCAACCCGTGAAAGATAATAACAAAGTTGGGTAAAATTACACACTACTGTATTTTACCGAAATACGGCTGAGAAATATATATATTTTAACAGTTTTCAATGAAAATTACATTTTAACTGTATTGATATAATTCAAGTCATTATTAAACAGTGCTCTTATAATAATAATAATAATAATAATAATAATAATAATAATAATAATAATATTATTATTATTAGTTTGAGTTTGAGTATTCGTATTCGTTTGAGTTTGAGTATTCGTTTGAGTTTGAGTTTTCGTATTCGTTTGAGTTTGAGTTTTTGTATTCGTTTGGGTTTGAGTTTTCGTATTCGTTTGAGTTTGAATTTGAGTTTTCGTATTCGTTTGAGTTTGAGTACTTGTATTCGTTTGAGTTTGAGTTTTCTTATTCGTTTGAGGTTGAGTTTTCGTATTCGTATTTGTTTGAGTTTGAGTTTTCGTATTCGTATTCGTTTGAGTTTGAGTGAGTTTTCGTATTCGTATTTGTTTGAGTTTTCGTATTCGTTTGAGTTTGAGTTTGAGTTTTCATATTCGTTTGAGTTTGAGTTTTCGTATTCGTATTCGTTTGAGTTTGAGTTTTCGTATTCGTTCGAGTTCGAGTATTCGTTTGAGGTTGAGTTTGAGTTTTCGTATTCGTTTGAGTTTGAGTTTACGTATTCGTATTTGTTTGAGTTTTCGTATTCGTATTCGTTTGAGTTTGAGTATTCGTATTCGTTTGAGTTTGAGTTTGAGTATTATTTTTAGTTTTAGTTTGAGTTCGTATTCGTTTGAGTTTGAGTATTATTTTTAGTTTTAGTTTGAGTTTGAGTTTTTGAATTCGTTTGGGTTTGAGTTTTCGTATTCATTTGAGTTTGAGTATTTGAGTTTGAGTACTTATATTCGTTTGAGTTTGAGTTTTCTTATTCGTTTGTGTTTGAGTTTTCGTATTCGTATTTGTTTGAGTTTGAGTTTTTGTATTCGTATTCGTTTGAGTTTGAGTTTTCGTATTCGTTTGAGTTTGAGTTTTCGTATTTGTTTGAGTTTGAGTTTTCGTATTCGATTGAGTTTGAGTTTGAGTATTTGTTTGAGTTTTCGTTTGAGTTTTTGTTTGAGTTTAAGTTTTTGTATTCGTATTCGTTTGAGTTTGAGTATTCGTATTCGTTCGAGTTTGAGTATTCGTTTGAGTTTGAGTTTGAGTTTTCGTATTCGTTTGAGTTTGAGTTTTCCTATTCGTTTGAGTTTGAGTTTGTTTTGGTATTCGTATTCGTTTGAGTTTTCGTATTCGTATTCGTTTGAGTTTGAGTTTGAGTTTTCATATTCATATTCGTTTGAGTTTGAGTATTCGTATTCGTTCGAGTTAGAGTATTCGTTTGAGTTTTCGTATTCGTTTGTGTTTGAGTTTGAGTTTTCGTAATCGTTTGAGTTTTCGTATTCGTATTCGTTTGAGTTTTCGTATTCGTTTGAGTTTGAGTATTCGTATTCGTTTGAATTTTCGTATTCGTATTCGTATTCGTTTTAGTTTGAGTTTGTTAGGAAAGCAGGATGCTATAAGCTAAGGGGCTCCAACAGGAAGAATAGCCCAGTGAGGAAAGGAAACAAGGAAAAATAAGTATTTTAAGAATAGTAATAACGTTAGAATGAATATTTCCTATATAAACTATAAAAAACTTTAACAAGAGGAAGAGAAACTAGATAGAACAGTGTGCCCGAGTGTACCCTCAAGCAAGAGAACACAAACCCAAGACAGTGGAAGACCATGGTACTGTCATTAAGTAATTAGTTGTGAATATATTGATTAAATCATAAATGGTTTGTTATTAATTTATAGGTGTAATTTTAATTCATTAATATACTTATTCATTTGAAGGAAGTTTTGAGCATTAGGCCTATTTGTGACTTTGATACCAATTATTGGAAAATCTCGAAATCTCTATTACCAATTCATATTCTTTTTATATCGTTCGTAAAAAAAAACATTAAATTTCTTTTGGGAAAGAACTATTCGGTTAAAAATGTTTCCAGAGGCATTTATTGTTTTTTACAATCTCGATTTGTTCTCCCAAAATCTGTCTCCATTCGGAAAAAATTATTTTAATATTTGTTTAAAAGACAAACTAAGTTATCCTTTTCCTCTTTTACTGAATGACTCAAAAGTGTCATTATTTGTGAATTGTATATTTTATGGACACTGAATAATTACTGTTTCTAATTTAGTATATATTTTAAATATAAATCAAATATACGCCGGCATCACGAACTTCCATTTGGTTGACTATGTTAACGACGTCAGTTTAGGTCGTTTATGAAAAAGGCTAGTTTTTTTTCATAATTTTAACCTGTTTCCTGTGTGGCGAATTGTTTTGAATTATGGAAAAGTAATAGAGGAAAACAATAGCTTTGAATAATTTGGCAGTATATGGAAAAAGTGGTAAATCGCTCAGGATTTGTGTTAGTTACCTAAATGGGGCGTATGTTGACTTACCTTATTCTATAAGATCATTTGTCAAAGGAAACATTAAACTAGAGGTAAATGATGTTCTTGTATTCGTTAAAATGCTGTTGGTTAAAATCGAGGTCAAAGGTTAGCGACTAACAGGGGGATTTGACTCGAGTCATTACGAGTAACTACAGACAAGTGAAACTGGCAAAACCTATTTTTTTTTTTTTTTCAAATCCTGTTTGTTTTTCTTTATAATTAAAAATTGTCTTGATTTTGAAAATTGCCAAATTGAAATGTGCTGAAGAATGACACCTTATTTTTTTTCCTATTTGATTTATTACCTCCGCCAACGGAGTTGGGAGTGCTATGTTTTACCCTCTTTTAGTGCGTTTGTTTGTGAACAGCTTCCTGGCCACAATTTTAATCGTATAGTAATGAAACTTGCAGGGAGTAACTGTTATGTAAAAAGCTGAAAATAATTCAATTTTGGAAGGTCAAGGTCACGGTCAAGCAAAATGTCCAATTCACGTAATCAGCCATAAGTTTGGACATCGTTGTCACAGAGACTTCAAACTTGGTTCATATTTGAGACTATGAAAATCCAAGCCAATTAATACATGTTAAGGTCAAAAGTCAAGGTCGAGTCGATGATCAAGGTCAAGCAAAAGGTCAAATTCCGGTCATCAGCCATACGGTCATAATTTTAACCGTAAAGTAATGAAACTTGCAGGGATTCTTAACTGTTATGTAAAGAGCTGGAAATTATTAAATTTGGGAAGGTTAAAGGTCAAGGTCACAGGCAAGCAAAACGGCCAAAATCAGTCCAAAACGTCGAGAACTAAGTTGACCTTTTTGTCTATTAAAGAGTTCCACTCTCTTGATATCAATTTCAGTGTAGGTCATGTGATCAATGACCTTTCAAAGAGCTATATTAAGCACCCCCTCACCCCCGCCTTTGTTGCTCACAGTTGGGGTGAGGTTGGGGGGTGTCTTTTAACTGGCCGCTCAGAGTAGGGGTGTAAGGCTTTTAGTATTATACAGCGTATTTTCTATATATCCGAATATCCTACTTCTCATATTTTTGGTTAGATAATTTTGTCATTGAGGACAATATGGAAATAAACTTTATGCAAAAGTAATAATTTAAAAGGCAAAGCCATACTCGCTTGCTTTTAAAATCAGTTCTGTTTTATTAAGTATTGAATAACAAAGAACGTATTATATATTTAAATAATTAATTTTCTCCTGTTTAAAGGTTGAAGGTATGGTCTCTCTCTCTCTCTCTCTCTCTCTCTCTCTCTCTCTCTCTCTCTCTCTCATTAAGTTTTATTCAAAGTTGTGTTGACACCTTTTAAAAGTTTTATAGATTTATAGTCAATAAAGAAAATATTTGGAGCAGCTGGTATAAAAGACTTAAGCAATTGGGAGAGAGAGAGAGAGAGAGAGAGAGAGAGAGAGAGAGAGAGAGAGAATGCACTGCACTTGGTTATAAATGCTAACTTATTACATGAGCTAGATTGCAAGACTTCTATTTTAAGCAGAATTTTGGAAGAGATCAATTTAATGATTCTATTTTACAAATCAGTAGAAATGTTTAACTGAACTTCATCTTTGTCTGATGTTAAAGCAAAAGAACTTGAAGGGTTTCTAAAGGATTATGGACTCTTACCCCACCCCCCTCAGGGTGGATTCCTGGTTCCTGATTCCTAACTACTCACTCCGCAAAATAAGTTTGCGGCCACTCTATCTTATCATAGATAGCTGCAAAGCTTCTAAGCTTATATTATTAGAATTAAGCTTAATTTACCTGTACATAACTAAATTAATGATATTCTTAATATTTAATTTTATCCCTTAATTCTACCTTGAAATTAGTTGGGATATCCTCAGTTTTGGCTTTACCCTGTTGTGGTCAATTTGGATTTTCAAAATTCTTTCCTATGCATCGCCCTACTTATGTTTACTACTAGATCCGTTCTCGGATTTTGCAACATACCTACGCTTATAACCTATATTCTAGTCTTGGGTAGTACCATAGCCTCTGTACCATGGTCTTCCACTGTCTTGGGTAGTACCATAGCCTCTGTACCATGGTCTTCCACTGTCTTGGGTAGTACCATAGCCTCTGTACCATGGTCTTCCACTATCTTGGATTAGAGTTCTCTTGCTTGAGGGTACACTCATGTTCACTATCTTATCTTATTTCTCTTCCTCTTGTTTTGTTAAAGCTTTTATAGTTCATATAGGAAATATTTATCTTAATGTTGTTACTGTTCTTAAAATTTTCTATATTTCCTTGTTTCCTTTCCTCACTGGGATATTTTCCTTGTTGGAGCCCCAAGGCTTATAGCACCCTGCTTTTCCAACTAGGGTTGTAGCTTAACAAGTAATAATGATTATAATTATATTGACTGTCCTAATTTTTGGAATGAAAATGAATGTTTTGTAGTATCCTCTTTATCTTTGCATAGGTCACAAACATCATCATTATATCGTCCCCTGAAATTTGCTTTTAACTTGAGCATATTTAGTCTTGCCTTCATTACAAGGACTGCCTTATTCAGACCCATTGTTAGTTTTAAATCTCTCTCTCTCTCTCTCTCTCTCTCTCTCTCTCTCTCTCTCATTACAAAATATTTCTCGTGCTATGACTTTGATAAACATACTCTATTAATTAAAGTAGCCAATGAACACTTTGCTAATGAAAAAAAAAAAAACTATGATAATTAGCATTTAATAAAAATGGTGAAACTAATTTATTTTCAAAAAGCTTACGAAAAGTTTGACTGAACATATCTTCGTCTGACATTTAAGCCAAAAGAACTGAGCATTTTATAATTGTTGCAAAAGAGGATGAAAAGTCTCCCGTGGCATAAAAGGAGTTGTACCTTTTTGCACCAGACTGCAAAGAGTGGTTGCAAGTTTTCATGTGCATTCTGAATTTTATTGCTCTCAGACACCCTCAGTGTTATGGTTTTTTACCCAATTCGTTTATACATGTACTTACAAGAGTCTCTCTCTCTCTCTCTCTCTCTCTCTCTCTCTCCACGCCTTAAAGACTTTTATTGCTCCCAGACCCCAGTGTGCCTTAAACATTTAGTGAACAGGTATTGAGAGAGAGAGAGAGAGAGAGAGAGAGAGAGAGAGAGAGAGAGAGGAATGCAATGAATTTGTTATAAATGCTAACTAGACACACGAGCTAGACTCCAAGAATTCTATTTTAGTCAGAATTTTGGAAATTTCACCATATTTCGTCTTCACTAAGTGTAGTTGGACACCTCGAAGCATTTAATGACTATGGGAAAGGGGTTAGGTTAAATTATTGTTGCTTGAAGACATTTTCCTCAACACACAGTGATATGTTAATTTTTTCATAACCTTTCGTTGTTAGTTTCACTTATAATTCTAGTATTGCAAATTCTGTTCTTGGCCCTTCTAACATCTTGATTTGTTCTTTCAGACATTCCTCGACTTACCAACCAATAAAGGGGGCGTGGCACTTTCTGATCCGATCCCTCCTTAAAGGTTTAAAGATCACTCATGAATGGAAGAGGCAAGGGGCAATGACATTGCCCTATCAAGCAGGACAAGGCCCTAGAGACTGACCATATATACATATGATCAGCGCCCAAGCCCCCTCTCCACCCAAGCTAGGACCAAGGAGGGCCAGGCAATGGTTGCAGATGACTTAGCAGATATACCCATAGGCTCCTCCAAACCCCCATTCCTTAGCTCACAAGGATGGTGAGGTTGAAGCGACCAAATGAGCTAAGGAGGCCACCACC
Organism: Palaemon carinicauda; assembly: GCF_036898095.1. Taxonomy (NCBI): domain Eukaryota; kingdom Metazoa; phylum Arthropoda; class Malacostraca; order Decapoda; family Palaemonidae; genus Palaemon; species Palaemon carinicauda. The sequence goes on from NC_090767.1 coordinate 18,544,952, forward strand.
AGGCCACCACAACCCTAATATCACGTAATACCAGCCAACGTTAGGAAGAACCGGTAAGTCCTTTGGAAACTAAAGTTTTAATATAATCCTTTGTATTTAAATGGTATCTTTTGCTGGTAAAATAATCTATAAACTATCAAAAGACTAGAGGTATACTGAGTGTTGATTTGAGGATTAAAACAATTTAATTTTCATATTTTCATAAAATCACATTCATTATTTAATTAAATTTTTTTCTGTGGGTGATTTTTTGTGGATAAGATGGATTCTTGTTTCTTGTTGGTAGAGGGGGGGGGGGGTGGAGGTGTTTGTACGTCCCTCCTAGTATCATAGATTCTTAGTGTTAGCTAATTATCTAATTTAATCTTGATTTATTAGGTTTTCTTATTAGCTATTTTTTTTCGGTCGAATCGTCACTGTCATACGACTCATGGAATAAGAAAGTCTTCAGTTTCCTCTTGAAAGCCTAATCTTGGATGTTAGTGTGTGTGTGTGTGTGTGTGTGTGTGAGAGAGAGAGAGAGAGAGAGAGAGAGAGAGAGAGATTGAGAGATTCCTTTCATGTTTTTAACTAGGACCCCTCCTTATGAAGTGACCAAATAACTAATAATTGAAAGCCATAGCAGTTCCATGCTTAGATACCTAAAGGTTATTTCTCGTCTTCTCCTTAGGATTTCATAAGATACTAAAACCAGCCAAATATTTTTATGCAGTTCATCAATATAACGTACTTTTGTGTTTCCCATTTTGTCTGCCATTTGACATTTTAGCTATTGTGTCGTCTGGTCATATTAACATGTTTTTGCTCTCTCTCTCTCTCTCTCTCTCTCTCTCTCTCTCTCTCTCTCTCACTTATTAACACCCCCCTCTCTCTCTAAACTTATTAACAACCCCCTCTCTCTCTCTCTCTCTCTAAACCTTATTAACACCCCCCTCTCTCTCTCTCTAAACCTTATTAACACCCCCATCTCTCTCTCTCTAAACCTTATTAACACCCCCCCTCTCTCTCTCTAAACCTTATTAACACCCCCCTCTCTCTCTCTCTAAACCTTATTAACACCCCCCCCTCTCTCTCTCTAAACCTTATTAACACCCTCCTCTCTCTCTCTCTCTCTCAGCCTTATTAACTCTCTCTCTCTCTCTCTCTCTCTCTCTCTCTCTCTCTCAAACAATTCTACCACTATTTTGGTAATTAATAATGTGGGTTTACAATGAATGGATTGTAATTAAGCGAAAATCTATCGGGTAATATGTAGATATTATCTTGGTCGAATGTGATATTGTCATGGGTCAGTCTAGCAAGAAGTATATATACTTTTTCCCTCCGCCGACGAAGTTGGAAGGCGGTTATGTTTTCATCCCTGTTTGTGTGTTTGTTTGTGAAAAGTTTCCTGGCCATGATTTTAATCGTAGCGTAATGGAACTTGCAGGGATTAACTGTTATGTTTAAAGCTGGAAATGATTAAATTTTGGAAGGTCAAGCAAAATGTCCAATTCACGTAATCAGCCATAAGTTTGGACATCGTTGTCACAAAAACTCGGTTCATATTTGAGTGAACCAATTAATACATGTAAAGGTGAAAGGTCAAGGTTGAGAAATAAGCTTCCAAGGCGGAGGTCTGCGCTCTACTGAGTGCCCCCATAGTTTTTTCTTTTTTAACATATATAGAGTTACACACGATCAATTCTTTGACATATGAGCATCAAAGTGGGCAGTCTTCCTCCCACACTTCCACACCCCTTTCCCACACCCACAATCATATTCCTGATACAATCTCTCTCTCTCTCTCTCTCTCTCTCTCTCTCTCTCTCTCTCTCTGGAGGTTTTATTCCTTATAAATGCGTCCGTGGATTTTGAGGATAGACATAAGAGTGTATAAAAAAAGAAATTTTGAATATCTTATCTGTTAAGAATAAACTTTTGTAATATACTTTTATTCTTTAGAGAATTAAAATATCAACATTAATATTTTAGGTTAATTGAAGTACTAAATCCTTATATTTTGATACACACAAAAGTGTAATTAAAATGGACGTGTATGATACGGGAAAATAAATAAGCTAAGGAAGGAAATTGAACTAATAATATAAACGAACTTGAAATTTTAGAGAATTATTTTTGTTAAACAAGTTGACATAAGTCTTATATATATATATATATATATATATATATATACGAAAAGTAGACAGATGTCCCAATGGGAAAGTTTATATGCAGTGATCACACACACACACACATGGCTGTCTATCGAGTTGATGAGACTACTGCTTCTTTAGATGAAAACTCTGGTGATGATGATTAAATGAGTGTTGCTGTCACAGATGCCATATTGTGTGTGTGTGTGTGACGGTTCAGATTAATCATAGAACCACAGACTTGGCGGCCTTTTCCCATAGGATGATTTGGTCTTTGTTCCCTGAAGCGTTGCTTCTTTGCTTGGATTCTTTCGTCTGCTTGTTACTCCCGCAATGCACAACGAATGCCACAGCGGTCTGTTGGAGGCACTTAGCCTCAAGATCCTCCGGAATAATGTTGCATTTCGTGTAACACAAACACACACAAACACACACACGCACACTGACGTATGAACTATTAGATGCAATGTTAATTGTCAAACCATGTTTCAATCCCTGTATAAGTCTGGTCAGTTGTGTGTGTGTGTTTGTAAATAGTTGTGGAAGTTTAGGTTTCTTATACAAGCCTGATCTCTTATGATAGTTATTACAGA